>NW_008618132.1:48136-49795 GCF_000691845.1 Merops nubicus
TCTCTTCTTCATGCACCCCAGGAGACCATTGGCCTCCTTGGCTACAAGGGCACGTGGCTGGCTCATGGTTAATGGATTGCAAAATTGAAAGGAGATCTTTGGGCAACATTTCACTCCTAGTTCACCCTACAGAGCAGCACAGTGAGCCTGCTGAAAGCTGAGAGCACCAGTCACGTGGGGACATGGAGGGCCATGGCAGAGGCAGTGCTGGGGAAACCACAGAGCAGGGCTTGTCCCATAGAAGAGGCTCAGGCATTTCTGCATGGGAGAAGGTGCCCAAGGGAAGAAATCCATGTCTGGAGCACTGTGATGCCCCACACTGCAGCTTTCCCCATCCCTCCCTGGGCACCAGCTCCCAGGACACACGGAACGCAGCACTGTCCCAGCAGGTTGTACCAACTGCCAGCACAGCTGGATGAACTTTTGGGCTCAAAAACACCCCCCACCGACACCCCAGAGCCAGCTCCTGCTCCACCCACAGCTTCTCCACACCAGGTCACTCCTCCTGCCAAAGAGTCCCTCCCCACCAGCCCGGGGGCTCCCTGCACCTCCACCTCAGCACCCAAACCTGGCTGCTGGGCAGCTCCCTGGGGCTGCCTGGCCTACTCTCTGTGCTGGCATCAGCTTCTGCCGTTCCCATGCCAAAGGCACCGCGGGGCCAAGCTCCAACGCAACCCCACTGCCCCACCTGAACCTGCACACCGACCCTGGAGAAGCCAGCAGCAGGGCTGGACCTCAGCAGGAGGTCAGCTAGAAGCAGGTGAGAGATCCGAGGCAGCAAGACAGCAGCACAGAAGTAGAAATCCATTAGTGTAGGAATAAGTAATAAGAAATTGCTCGTTGTTCTCAATAATAAATCTTTTCAAGTTGCCAGGCCCTGTTTCTGGAGTCTCACAGTCACTGTCTCAGCACCCAGGGTGGGGGTTGTTTCCCCCAGGGACACAAAGGGTTTGGCTCCAGGCACCAGAGAAAACCAGCAAAACCCAGTGAAAGATCAGCCTGGGGCTAATCCTGGAGCTGCACCAGCACTAACGGCCACTCAGAGCAAACCCATCCTTCTTGGGATGTCTCCTGGGGAGACGTGTCCCTTACCCCCCTCGTGCAGACCAAGGGCCAAGGCAGTGGGGCTGCAAGTTGCAGACGTGGCCTTTTCCTGCCCATCCTACATCCCATCTGGGGACAACTGCAGCACTGCAGCTGGCAAAGCGTAACCCTGTCCTGCAGGAGCCACGGCTTGGACTGCCAGAGCAAGGGACCTCACCTGGGAGAAAAGGCAGAGGAGTTGTGGCTGAGGCTGTGGCAGGTCTCAGGGAGATGATGCCCATGTCTCCCTGCCCACCAGCTGGGTGTGTGCAGCTCCCCTGGGCTCTCCTGTGGGGCGAGGCATGGGACTGGGCCAGCATTTAAGGCGTTTTTTCCCAGCTTTGTTTTCAGGTAGAGCAAACCTCTGAGCCAGTTACCCTGGGTGAGGAGCATCACTGTCAGACAGGGCACCCCTGCATTACCACCCTTGGGCAGCTTGGGCAGGAGGTGGCATAGAATCCTAGAATCACAGACTGTTTTAGGCTGGAAGGGATCTCTAGAGCTCATCTTGGCCCATCTCCCTACACAAGCTGGGACATCTCTACGGAGATCAAGTTGCTAAGGGCCCCAACAAGC
>NW_008618132.1:50154-52810 GCF_000691845.1 Merops nubicus
CAGAGCTGGACACAGACTCCAGGGGAGGTGTCCCCAGGGCAGAGCAGAGGGGCAGGATCCCCTCTCTCCATCTGCTGGCCACTGCAGAGCTGCCTGCAGCCCCCATCCTGAGTTGCACAGCCTGCATGCAAGCAGCAGGATCAGAGGCTGGAGGTGAGGCTGGTTATTTTGGCATTTGTCTTGTCCTCAGGGCAGAAAAACATACTTTAGTTAAGGGTCCTTTAATTTGTAGAGCCTGGCACAGCAACACAAAATGCCTTTCAGCACCTGCTGAGAATGGTTGTGATTGACTCCCTTTGGTGAGCAGGCTTCCAGTTCTGGTCTTTGAGTGAACAAAACCAAGTCCCAGCCTCACAGCAGCTGAGCCAGGAGATAAAGGAGGCAGCGTGGCCACTGTCCTGCAGCCCATGGCATGAGCAACGCTCCCGGTCATGCCCCAGGTCTCATCCTCTGCTCCTCCTCCACCAGCAGCAGGGCAGTGGTACCCGCTGCTCTGAGGGGTGCTAACTGGGCTGAGTCTCCTCTTCCCATTGCTGATTTGCACAGGACCCTGCTGCTGCTGGCCCATGGAACAGCAGGACCCAGCTGCCATCTCCATGCCGAAAGCCTGGCAGGGGGGCTTCTCCAGGGTAAATCCCCTCCCTCTTGTGGTGGCTGTGCTGCTTCCTAGGGTCACAGGTGGCCAGGCACAGACAGGTCTCACATGCTCAGCCTTCCACGGAGCATCAGAGGAGGAGCACAGTGCCCCTGGCCTGGTGGGAGTCCCAGGAGCTGTTGCTGGTGAATGGCATGAGTCCTTCAGTGATCCCTGCTCTTCTGATGCCAGTGGTGGCACCTCTTAGCTCTGGGAGACATATGGGAGGATTAAACCCCAGCTGGAATGTGCAGGTGAAAGAAGCTGAGCTTAAAAGCTCACAATAATCATAATAATAATAAACTGAGGGAAAAAAAAATTCTCAGAGATTAAATATGCAAGTTTGGGGCAATGATGTTCTCCAGAAGTCAAAGACTGAGTCGGAACATCACCTTCAGCAGCAGATCCGTGTGGAAGGGCAGGAGCCATTAAGTAACAAAGGCAGACAGATTAGGATGAGGAAGGAGATGTGGAGCCGTGTCCCCTCTGGCAGAAGCTGCACTGGGAGCAGGGGTGCTGGAGCTGCACCTCAGAGGAGATCACAGAGCTCAGCAGGCACAACTGGCAACAGCTTGGCAAAAAAAATCGAGCCAGAGCTGGACTGTGTTAGATGTGAAGCTGAGTGTCCCTGAGCTAAGTGTCCTGCAAACAGGGAATTCTGCCACTGCCTCGGCAAGGAGCATTATGCAAATATATGCAAAGTTATCCAGGCGTGTGTAACCACCGAAAGCTCAGGGAGCAGAACTGCTCACTGGAACCATGTCCTGAGCAAAGGAAAGGGACAGTGGAGGGATTCACTGGAGACCCACAAACAAAGTCAGAAGGAAAACAAAGAGAGAAGTTACCAGAGACAGGGCCGTAGTTTGCAGAAGGTGTGTTTGGAAGGGGAGGCCCACGCTGGTGAGGCTGACCTGGGGAGTGCAGAGGTTTCAGGTCTAGCACCTCTAAGTCGTCGTGTGATCAGCGAGGCAGCTGGTGGAGCTGCACCCCTTGGCACTGCAGAGATCAGGTTTTGCAGGGAGTAGAATGCAGAGGGGACTGTATAGCTCCAGAAGGTGGCTGGAGACGTGCAGTGGTGGCTTCAGGAGAGCGTTGTGTCCCTCAGCAGCAACCTCCTCTAGGTATCAAAAGGTGCCAACTCTGGGAGCAGAAAGTCTGGAAATAGCTGTAGAGTGGCAGCTCAGTGCTTCAGGTTTCTAGAAAATATTCTTTTCTTACTAGAGTACCAGTTGCCCTACATTTAATGGGTTTCACGTCCTGAAATAGGCCCCAATATGTCTCATTCACTTGTGCTTCAAAAAAAGAAAAGCACCTGAGATGATGTCTTCAAGAGGAACAGATTGGAAAAAAATTGAGAAGTAACAACACCACAGTGTAACCAGTCAGCCAAGGTCCTGGGGGATGGTGTTGTACAGGGAGGCTAATGAGGAGTTTGTGCATTGCTATATGAAGTTTAACTAATGAGTGAGTAGCCTAGAGAGTGGCAGCCTTAACCTCAGGCAGGGTTCCATCACACCCAGCTCTCCATGGACAACAGACCAGAGCAGAAGACACGCTTTGCCCAGAAGAACTTATCCCGTGCAGGACAGGGGAAGGGAGATCTCTGCAGGTCAGCATCCAGCGAAGGGGGTGGGGTGGGGATGTCCCCCCCTGAGCAGGGCACAGTGCTGCAGGAGAGTGTGGTTCTGTGCTTTGAGGCGTGGAGCCCAGAGTGGGCTGTGGGGGTAAATACAATGGGATTATTCACTGATGCTTCAGTGTTACGAGAGCTGGTGGAAGCTGGTCTGATGTCAGGCAAGCTGGGCTGCTGGGTGAAGAGGGGATGCTCCAGTTGCTTCCAGGGCTGTGATTCAGATGGAGGAGGAATAGAAAGGATCTGCAAAACTAGAAAAGGAATTGCCTGCTGGGATATCATGGAAACAATGGAAAATGGAATTCATGCATAGGAAAAGCCAGGAACAGGGGAGGAAGGGGAATGATGCAGTCATAGAATCAGAGAATGTCTGGGCTGGAAGGGACCTC
>NW_008618132.1:53095-53322 GCF_000691845.1 Merops nubicus
GTCGTGCCTTGAAGCCTCAATGCCAGGGATGCAGACATCCCAAACCTCCTCCTCTGTCACTCAGGGCCTGAGTGGAGCTGGCTGGCTGCTTGTGGGATGTCTGGTTCAGGCGTTCATGCCCCATACACTGAGCACCTACCAAGTCTTTTAAGAGTGTCTTTAGGCCAGGTAGCCAGGAGAGCTCCTTTAATTGAAGATAATCCAGCTATAATTTCCTTCTTTATCTT
>NW_008618133.1:0-322 GCF_000691845.1 Merops nubicus
CAAGAGTTGTCCTGGGCACCAGAACTCTCCCTTCTGCTATACTAAGGCCAGAATCAAAACCAGCGTCTCTTCTGATGTCTTTGAAGATCTCTCAGTCTCCAAGACAGTATTAAGTACCCACACAAGCTGTTCTATGTGTCAAAAGAGTGGCAGTACCTAAAACAGAAGTACACCCAAGTCCTTCTTTATCCTGGAGTTCCCAGGATAAATATATGGCACAAGACTTGGGTCTTCTCTGTGGACAAATATCCTGATTATCAGATTATTTCCTAATAGGAGGTGAACCACCTCCTCTTCCACCAGTGAGCTTTTGGAGAATGAC
>NW_008618133.1:353-10776 GCF_000691845.1 Merops nubicus
CATATGAAATTGGATATTTGGGTTAAAGACCAGCTGCCACATCTGTGTCCTCCTGCAGCAGAGTGAGGAACACCACTACTAGCACATGGGTGCCGACCTGCTTAACCTTCCACCAGCTCTGCACGTACAGAGGATCAGAACAGTATCTCCCACGAGAGCTTTGCAGAAGAAAGGGCCTGTTGCAACCCTGTGGCTACTAGGGATGTAAAAGGATTGAACTTTACACTCTAAAATATAAACTCCTACATTTGATCTGAGTTCCCTCTAACAAGCTAAGTGTTTTGGGGCTGGTCTAATATATGGATCCAGTTTCTAAGATGTTCCATCTCAAAATAGGATTCATCACAGTTCTTCAGGAAAATGCTGGCTTTGTCCACTGGATTCCCTGCTACAGACATTGCAGTCCTTTTATTTACAGTAGTATTATTTTCGGTCTTACAAGATAAATATGAGTGAAAAAAAAAATAATACTAAAGCTGAATGTGGAACCTGAAGTCAAACAACAAATAAGAAAGAAACTAAACCAAGTTCCTTTGAGACTGTTTCTATTAATACCTACAACAATAAAAAGAACACCCCTCTGCCCCGAGTGGCACCGCATGGTTTAATCAGTATTTCCAAAGCAGTGCCAGACCCCCACGGATGGCAGTGCAGAAGCACACGCTGATTTCCTGTGCACAGGCTCTTCACAGCCCATTTTCCTATGCACTGTAAATGGGAAATTTATATTTTTATCAGAAGTAGCAACTAGAGAGTTCAGACAAATAAGCTGCTCAGTTCTGATTTCTTTTCATCAGTTCTATTCAAAATTATTTACCTTATAAGCTGCCAGGTGCAGAGCTGTAAATCCATTTCTTGTTAATCTGGATGGGCGCAGACCTTTCAGCATAAGGGTTCTAATATGTGATTTGTTCCCTTCAGAAAGAAAATGGGAAATGACGATTAACAGAAAAGAACATGCAGATGAAAGAGAAACAGGCAGCTCATGTGCCAGCCTGAGGCAAGCCATAAAATGTATCTCATGAACTCTCCAGCTGGACTCGGGCACCCCTGTACCCAGCAGCAGGGCTGCAGGTCTGGCTGAGCATGGGCCCACACTGAGCAGGGGCTGGCTCAGGACAGCTGGGCTGCTAAGGGAGGGAGCCCTCCTTGAACACCCACACCGTGTGTTGTGGTGTGGCCTCAGCCCAGAGCTGAGCCCCAGCAGCTGCTGCCTGCTGCTCCCCTCAACCTCCTGCCATGTCCTTGGGAAGGGAAAACAAAGAGCCCCTGGGCTGAGATCAGGGCAGTTAAATAAAGCCACCCAGGGAGAGGAGACACCAACAGTAACACTAACCAGTGAAATAATCCATACAGCAAGGGACAACAGCCCCCTTACCCAAGAGGCAGCAGCTGTCCCTGCTCCAGCCTCGAGCTAACCCCAAAACACAAACACTGCTCTGCCCCTCCCCTTGTCTAGAGGGTGACGTCGGGATGGGGCCGGACACCCCTTGCCTGGCTCAGCTGTGTGCCAGGCTGTGGACACAAACCCCTCCCCAGCCAAAGCCAGCACACCACGCTACAGAGAACTCCGCAACTGCTCCAGAGTCTCTGGTGGCTCAGACACCTGGGAGCCCTTGGCCCTTCCAGAACAGGACTCCACTCACTGTCACAGGGACAGTCGTTGGGGATGCCACCGAGTGTCAGCATGGGCGGGCAGCCCCACTCCTACCTTCCTGATGCGCAGTGATGGTCTCAGAAAAGTTATCTGCCTTCTGAATGCTTAGGAGAGTGATCAAGGACAACATTGGGTCTAAAAGCTTCTCACCCTTCTTCAAGTGTTCACTTGCATTACCTAGTTAATGAGCACTACCTGTTTTCTTAGACCTTCTCTTGGCAATGCTGCCCACCACCCTAACGCTACCAGCTACCAGTGTCATCTTTGGATAAGATCTTGCACTCTCCGAAATTAAGAGTAAAGGCCCACTTGATCTCAGCAGTGCAGCACCAGCTCCTCCTCCATGATAGCATCTAACTAAAATGGGGCAAATCATTTATGCATCGTATTAGTAAGTACTTTGCAGAGCTGAAACCTTAGGGTAAAATTCTCTTTGACTTTCTCAGACAATTTCTGCTGAAAATTGTATAACGAGCAAAGCATGTGCACGAGCCAACGACTCCCTGTGTGGATAACGGAGCAGCAGTGTGGAGCCAAGTGGAAAATTCCACCATTAGTGTGTTTTCATGGATATCCCAGAAGACATCTTTTCTTGCATACTCTGATTTGTTATGTGCAAAAATCCTATCAGCTGATACTTTTCACTAAAGCACTTGAGTTATTCTTCTTTTAATCAACATTAAATAAAATACAGGTATTTTTATTCTACTAGGAGAAAAGATGTTGTTTGTGTGTGGCAAAGTATTGTTAAAACCAGGCCCCTCTCCTGACGTCTAAACCATGCGCAGAATACAGAATTATAGAGCAATGCTATGTGGTGAGTATGGATTAATTAACTAATACATACAGCAAGGAATTTTGAGTTAGTTAAACAGTTGTAGTAAAACACACTATGCTGCAAACCAAAACTGTCCTTGGATGGAAGAATCAGCTGTAATGGGGCTCAGTGGAACCTGACTCAACCCCCCCCTTGGCAGCAGAGTTGAGAGTAAAGCTTAGAGATGCAAGGGCAGCACAGAAAGAAATTAACTGGAAATACAATCTTCCAGACAGCCACCAGACAGAACAAATCAGTGGCCACGTAAATAAACAGTTTAGGGAACATCCCACTTCAAACACCTACCCCCGCACACGCAGCACAGATGGAGAAGGGAGAGCCCGTTTTCTGTGCGGTAATTTAAATTGACTTTGCAGAAGGCTTCATCAGAGCTGAAAAAAGAGATTTTACAGATGATTACTGTTTTCATCCTTTAGCATAGTTTCTTTCATTTGGAAAAAAAAAAGCTTGAAAGAGAAATCTCAGTGTAATTTTTCTGAGACACAGGGCTAAATTTATACTCAGTTTACACTCTATAAATCTGGAAATACTTTACTGATCTCAAGTGAGTAGTCCAGATTTATGTTTTCTGAACAATCCTGCTATTCAGTCACAATATATACATTCTAAATTCAGCTAAATTAGAGAAAAATAGAGGAAAGACTCTTTAGAAAAGAAATAATCCATACAAACCCAGTTTCTGTATTGCTGCGATAATAACTGAGAAGTATTTTAAAAATCTGTGTCTTCGTTCTGAAATGATGAGCAGGACGTGCACAGAGCTAGATGCAAACAGCCAAGTAAAAAGAACAACTAGAAAAAGCCTTTCAGAAAGGAAGTTTGTGTTCCCCAAATGATATCACAGACACACTCACGATCAATAAATGGAAATATTGATATGGAAACACTTTGGAAGCGCATACATGGAAGGAAGGTAACCAAAGCTCAGACAAAAATCTGGCAATGATTAAAGGAAGGATGTTTCTGAGGCGTTTTGAGCAGTGAGGCAGTTCTTCCAGAAGCACAGTTTGTGCTCACATCCTGCTAAGGAAAGGCATGATTGCACTCAAAATTCACAGACACCTAAATGTCGCTCACATGTCATGACACTGACAAAAGGAAGCTCAATTTCTTGTTTAATTTTCTGCCATGATTTTGGTATATGTTACATTTTCATGTAGCTTAATGATTTCATAGTGCTTTCTAGACCGCACTAGGGAGAAATACATCATTCAAATGAATTATTAACACTTTTCTAATGGAATAGCTATTCAATAGGATCCATACCAAGTCTGACTCATTAAAACAGACATTGAGCATTTGTATTTGATGCTCTGCTTCTTTTTAGCAAAAAAATTACAAATATAAACATCTTATGACCAATGCAATTTTGTAATTCATTGATTTCCATTCTGCTTTTCCTGTCATACACCAGTTGTCAGAGCCCTGAAATAAAGTATTTCATAAAATAAAGCTAGAAAAGCTGGCAGTAAGGGGAAGGGACAGTAACCTGAAGATGCTTCTAGTATTACAAAGGAATGTCAGCAGTGTCTTTGTGCAAGACTGTGGACGATGTGACTGGACATCTTTATTTCCCCCAGTTCATACACGATGAGCGAGAGGTAGCAGCTCCATTGCTGGAGCTGCACCCCCCTCTTGTTATGACTCCTGCCTAAACATGCACCATAGATTTATGTGGAAACCTCCTGAATGCCTGAAGCACTGCACTGATTTTGTAAAGAGAGCCTCTGAGAAGTGTGGAGGAGAATGATCTCTCTGTTTCCACTCCCAGGCTGCTCAATCATTACCATAGTGGGACGTCTCAGCTGCTGCCATCGGGTCTCACCGTTTCCTTTTGACTCGCTGCTGCCCTGTCAAACATCCTGAGTAATCACAGTTGTTGGAAATCAAACACACGTAGCCATTAATATTTTTGTGAAGAATGTCATTTTTTTGTCTCTCTGTAGAAGCTCAGCTTGTTTTCCATGCAGAATCAGTGTACAAGTGACCAGGGTTTAGCAGGTTTGTGTATCTGTAAATCCGTCCTGAGTGAGTAGCACTGCTAAACATTTTTAAAAGGATTACAATTAAAAATAGAGTTCTGATGATCCTCTCTTCTTTTAAAATACAACAATGCAAAGCTCCCATTAGCAAGATGACCCCTGTTAAGCAAGGTGACACTTAAGCCTTTTCTTGCAATCAATATTTCAATAATTTATTCTCTAAACAGAATTTTAAACACAGACAAAACTAGAGATTTGTCTCTACTTCTACTCTCTTAGTTAAGACTATCCTAAAAGAAATTCCACATGTTCAATATGTGTTATTATTCTGAACCAGGAATAAGATCTGCATTTTCATATTCTTTTTCATGAAGTATGAACAAATTAGTGTGGAAATGTTAAACCACCACATTTTCCCAGGTTTTATTTTGAAAGTTCCAGGATGTGGAAGTTCCTTTTCCAGTTCAGTGGAGTGCTTTGAGGGCTGCCGGGCAGCAAAGTGCCAGTCTGTAACCCATGGAGGCTGGGGTCTGGGCTCTGGGGTGCTCTGCAGAGGGGGTCCCAGGAGGGGCTCCCCACGAGTGGAGACACCCAGCGCCATGCCCCCGCCACTGGCGTGAGGGGACCCACGCCCGAGGTGCTACCGGGAACGTCCCTGCCATGGGCTGCAGGTGCACAAAGTGCTGTGCTGGGAGGGTAAAGGATGCACAAATTCAATCTAAAATAAATCGCAATTGAATATTAAATGTTCATATTTAGTGTGTAATAGTATAACAGAATGTATAAAAAGTATTAAGCATTTTACTTGTGAGTAGTTTTGCCTTTTCCCCCCTTGTTTGGTGACAGCCTTTCACCTAGCACTTCTGCTTTTCTAACGTGGAAAATGTTTTGCTCAGTAAAGAGAAAATCTCATTCTTCAAATATGTTTTATCATCATGCAATTCTTCTCTGACATACTGTGATTAATGGCAGCGATATGAGGCTCATCCATTCTTCTCATTTTCCTTCAGGGGCAATTGAGGGAAAAATAAATTCCAGGTTCTGTGAAACAAGTTGTTTTGGTGAGCTGGTCTCTGCTGTGGGGTGGGGAGTGTGGGGACGTGCACACTGGGCGCCCCGCAGTGCCCGCATGGGCTGCTGTGTGTGGGGGATGAATTCTGCAAACCTCAAACCCACAGAATATTATCATGCTGTAAGGTTATGTCCCCTGTTTCAAGTTGCATCTTTAGAACTACATTAAAAATCCATATTCCTAACACTTAATGTGTGGTTAAGAATCCACGTTTTACCATTTCAGCTGTATAATTAAATTTTCCTCTTCTCACAGTTTGAAAAACAGTAATAAAAAGCTTCAGTTTGTTTTCTTCATGGTAGCCAGTTTTCATATGATATGAGTTCTTATAAACTGAGTTCCTGAAAATGGAAACTAGCTGAAACGACTGCACTCGGGGCTCAGGTTTATCCAGGTGTCCTACTTCCTTCCTGAAGACATAACTGCAATTGTTTTAGGCAAACAATATTGTGACTTTTAATTTTTAGGGTGGTCTTTTTAGGACTCATTGCACTGCTAGTGCTGAGATGTAGGAACGGAACAGGGACAACTTTTATCCAGGAAGTGGCAGGTGCTGTGCTACTTACACATTTACTTTCACTATTGCAATTGTTGTTTTTTCCTGTGACACTGGACAGTTACCCCTTGACCTGTGCATGGGCTCCCCAGGTGTAAATGGGGACGCTGACTGTTCTGCTCTCTGCTAGGCACTTTCGTCCTCTTTATGTTCCAAATCTCTAAGAGCAGGGACTTTAGCAGCTACTTATTTGATTACCAGGAGGCAAATTACCTTCTTTGCCTTGGCTTCCAACAAATATCTGGTTTCTCAGTCCTAATGTTTTTTTAATAAATCTATTTGTTTAAATAATAGGGAAAAAAAGCTATTAATTCCTCTGCTACTTCAAAGAAGAGAAGTCTTCTGAAAATAGCCACTGCTACTGTAGAAAAGTTTTCCATATAGTCAAGACTGATTGTTTGACACAGGCCAGGTTTGGACATTAGATACTCAAAAAACTTGACTGATTTCTCCACCCATAAGTGAAGGCAGCTTTTGCAACTGAAGTCTCTGGCTGATTCCTCAAGTCTGACTAAAAACCATCCTTGCCTTTGCAATGTAATCCTTAATTTCTGTTCCTTCCGTGGAAGGAGCTGTGCCCCTTATCTAAGAAGGGTTTGGCTGACATCTTATCGAGAAGGACGTGGGGCAATAAGATCATTTGAAAAGCTGAACTGCCAAAGCTCTGCCAACCTGGGATTTAATTCTGGCTTTAGTCTTATTTATTTCTAATGCAGGAATGACACACTTGCACCATATACTCAGCTGTCTTCTTTATCTAAAATAAAGAGTGCTCAGGTTCCAACTTGTTAAGAGAATTAGTTTTACTACTAAACAGGTTTAAAATGAGGCAAGTTCAGAAGCACCAGTTGCTGGATCGTGACCAAAGTGGTCAGAATACCCAGCGTCACCTTTCACTTATCAGGCTCAAACAGTGACAATTAGGCCAGTTGAAAGTGAGCATGATGAACAATTTATATCACCAGCTTGGCTTTTCTGAGCTTGTGATTAAGTTCTGATTAGAATCCCCTGTTGTTTCAAGTGGTTTTGATGTCTGAAAGGATTTACCTCATCATTTTCTTAACACCTTAACCTCCAACAAGTTGGATGTTCCCTGTGTTTGAGCTTTTCAGATAATGAACATGTAAGTGTGTGACGTGGTTGTGTAAACTCAGCTGTTGGCATGTGCTGTCCTGAGAAAGGGTCTACAATCATGAATCTGAAATCCACCTTCAGAAGATAATCTGCTTTAGTGTTTGCTCAAATGTTCTTACTTCAGCAATATTCTTTGTCTGAAGACACACATTAGCAAAACTGAAAAGTACAACACAAAATTAGACATCCCATTAAAGCCAGTTATTTCCAAAAGCATATACGTGTTTGATGCAAGATACTGGCATTGGTAATGAGCAGCCCCCAGTTTTGGTACTGCGTGTTGGGACTCTGGCCCAGGGCTGTAATGACCTATCCCCAAAAATAGTCATTAAAGAACTCACATTTTGTACCTGAGAAACTCCTTCCATAAGAAAACTGTTGAAACTGAAAATACTGTTTAATAGCAAATACTCATTTGAAAGAAATTATAAATACAGGTTTCCAGAACATTTTACCTGAAAACATGGGTCAGTTCTGCCAGCTCCTTTTCTTTGATTTGCAGGTCATCTTCTAACCGTTCTATGATTATAGCATACGATTCACTGACTTTCTTCTTCCATTCATCTAACAACAAAAAAAAACAGATTCACAAAACACTTCAAAACATATAAAACCCAGGAACTCAAGTCACGATGTCCGAGTAACCAAAGCCAAACAATTTTTAAACATCCATTTGTACACTGCTTCATATATCCTTCTGTTAAAGCATGGAAGTTTAAAATATTGAATGGCTCTTGCTGCAGCAAATAAAGACCCATATACACTGGATTCACAGGCAGCTGATACATATGGTTTCTTGTCACAGAGAGTTTTAACTTCAACAAGAGAAAACTTAAACTTTAGGCTGCACTTGTCAGCTCTTGTTTCCTAAGCCTATAGACACACAGCATACAAAGACAGAAAGTTTAAAGGTTTTTTCTAACAACTTACTGGTTAAATTAACACAAAAATCTAAGTTAATGTGATCTTACAGGATGAAGAAATTTAGTTTACTTGCTTTTTGCCGCCTTTCACCCACTGTAGATGTGAGCTGGGTTAAGTCATTCTTCTGTTAAACCAAGAACAATACGTTACCTTACCCTTGAGCTCACGACCGAATCAGCAATGAGTTATTCCCTGAGTTACCATTGCTTTCTTGTAGATGGATATATGGTATATTGCATTTAAAAAAGCAATGTTAATTACCAGTGCAAGTTTGAGTTGGTCTAGATTTATAATTTCCCATTTGTCCAATGTATCTTCTTTGTTTCAGTGAAGTTCTTGCAGTAATATGATTCCTTGTTGGAGAGCAGTGACAGTCCCACTGAAAAATACTTTTGATAGTCTCTGGCTAAAAATAAACCCTGTGCCCAATGGAATGTCATGCAACAATGACATGGAGCAAAACAGTCTGTGCTGTCAGCTGTGGAGAAAGTCATAAAGGTACCTAATGAGCTTGCTTAAAAATCTACGGCCTACTCAGCAGAAACATTTCCTTTCATCTGCTGGATGTCTAAAAGTGATGGGAAGCAGGTAATTTGGCAGCTCGCCACCAATTTTATAAGGCAGGAATTTAAGAAGCTGAATCCTGAGCACAGTTTCAGGATCTCCAAGGAGTTTGATGAGGGAGGCCTAGGTCGGACATCAGGAACAAGTCTTCCCTGAAAGGTTCACCAGGCCCTGGTCTGAACGGTCATTGCCTCTTTGTTTCCTCAGTAGGCACAGACAGACCCAGAGCCGAGCTTCGCCCCTGACAACCTGGCAGCAGGACTGCCCGGGGGCACCCGGCCTGGACAGGCCTGGGCTGGCCCCTGCTCCCGGGCCTGCTCCGACGGGGGCACTCCTGCTGCTGCTCACCTCGACCTAGGTGCCAACTCTGCAGGCAGAGACCAGGACACGCCGTCCCAGCGTTATGGGATTCATGCTGGTTTCTGTACCTGTCTCTTTTCCTCCTCCTCCTGATTTTAAAAGTTTATTTGGTACACATACGTGTTTGTATTTATATATATATTTACATTGTGCTGATTGAGCTCGGCAGCTGTTCTGTGTGCAGGTTCTGAGTTTTCTAAGCTAAGGATTTCAGGCAGGACGAGATGTAAATATAACACACACACATGTAAAACCTTCAACGTGCTGCATCCCATTGTAAACAAACTTGTGCTCCTGTGATAGCTCCTGACAGAGCGCCAGCTCGTCCATTTATTTGCACTGATCTACACATAAAACCCGGGATGTATTTCAGAAGACTTTGAACTGCTTTGACAATATGCCCTGTGATATCCAACCAAATATTTGCGGAGTAGCACCAGCCTGGTAACCGATCCTGCCCCTGGGTTGCCAGGCAATGGGCAGAGCTGGGAGCTGGTGCCCAGCATCAGCTCCCACCCCCTCGGCAGCCTGGACCACGGCAGCCACCCACCAACGATGGACCTGGTCTTTTCATGGTGATGGAGATTTCTGAGCGTGGTCTGATCCACCCACACAGCACAATGTTCATCATGTCAGGAATTTAACCTTTGACTGCCAAATAGGATCAATCAGCCCTTTTCTTCATAGCCAGTCCTCAAGGGTTAGGGTTGGGCTGGTGCTGTGGTGTAGCCTCGGCAGCAGCTAAGCCCCAGCAGCCCCCAGCCCCCTCCCCTGCCACGTGTTGGAAGGAGAACCCGGAGGAAGAGAAAACAAAAAAAACCCCCATGGGTTGAGATAAGAGCAGTTTACTAAAGTGACCCAGAGAGAAGAGACACCAACACCAACCCCAGTGAGATAATCTGCACAGCAAGGGACAACACCCCCCTTGCCCCAGACACAGCAGCTCTCCCTACTCCAGCCACCAGCTAACCTGAGAAAAAAAACAAACCTCCACTCCTTCCCTTACCTAGAGGGCTGACATCAGGATGGGACCTCATGTGGACATGAACCCTTCCCTGGCCAAAGCCAGGACAGAGTACCAGACGCTCTCTGTTAACCCCTCCCTCCCATCCCCCAAAGGGGAGAGAGGAAGGGAACAAGGAGAGAGACTTATTGATTAGAAAAGGAAAACAGCTTGAATACTACCACTAATAATAATAGTAATAATGATAATAAAATGGAATATGTACAAATATATACAAAATTAGTCCCGAACCCCACTCCCCCCTGAGGCAATACATCAATGTCACCACCCGGCTGGGGAGCAGCCCCCGGGGAGAGGGTCCCAGGCTGGACA
>NW_008618133.1:10908-20619 GCF_000691845.1 Merops nubicus
ACAATGTTTCCCCCCCGCCCGGGGTCCTCCCAGTTGCTGGAAGGTCACGCCCCCATTCCAAGCCTCAAACCACAACAAAAGGGAAAAAGGGAGTTAGATTTACAGGTTGGGGAAGAAAACTAAAGCAGCTTTAATGAAAAAAATAACATTAAATGAAATATATACAAATAGATGCAAATCCAATATTGAATCCAACTCCCTTCACCCCTCCATGGCAATGACATCACAGTCACCACTGGGGCTGTGGGGCAGGCACTGGGCAGGTCCCAGGCTGGGCTTGGCAGCAGATGGGAAACAGAATCAGGAGCTGGATTCTGGAGCTGGGTTCAGGAACACATGGATCAGGATCAAAGCAGAATGGGCAGAGTCCTCCTTGGACACCAGCCACTGAAGAAGAGGCCTGACCCTGGTGATCCCTCAGCTCCACACTGACCATGCCCTAGATGGGATGGAATCACTCCTGGGGTCTCCTGTCCTGGCTGCTGCTCCCCACAGGTGCCACCTCTGACTCCCTGCAGCCCAGCGTGGGGCACAAGGTTCAGCACTGAAGAGAATTAGCTCTGTTCTAGCCTAAACCAGGACAGGACCATGCAGGTTAAGTGGAGGTGTGCTGGGGAGAGGCACAGAGCACTGAGGTGAGACACTCGGTGAGGTGCTGCGAGGGGACGCCCGGAGCAGGGCAGGGGGGTGAGATGCTCTGAGGTGAGAAGGAGGTGTGCCAAGGGGCTGGGAGGCGAGGTGCAGTGTGATGGGCATGCTGGCAGGAGGAGGCGTGCAGCACCCTGAGGGGAGGCTCCCAAACTGTGATTGTAACTGGAGTGGGATCCAGCAGCTCTGATGACATTCAGAAACTTGTGGAAAATCACTGGAAGAAGTGGGATACTCCAAGTGAGGTGAGGTGAGGTGAGGGGTGATGACTCATGGGGGAACTGAAATGACAGGAAAAAACACCTGGAATCGACAAAACAGGTTTTGGCACTCCTCGTGGCCTGAAGAACAAGACTTTTCTTCTGTGCAGACCAAGCAAATTATGACAGAAACAGGGACAGGGCAGACTCTAAAGGCCCCGATATGTTCTGTTCACTTTGGCACAGAAAATGCATTTTACTACAACAGCTTTATATAGTAAGAGCATTAAATTGCCACGATCAGATAGAAATAAAATTATATGCTTTAAAAGAAGTAAACACCTTGCACTTTATCTATATTCTAGAACCATCTACTGTATGAAAATGTATCAAAAAGAATCACAGAATCATTTAGGTTGGAAAAGACCTTTAAGATCATCAAGTCCAACAATTAACATAACTCTACCAAGTCCACTGCTAAACCATGTCCCTCAGCACCATATTTACATGACTTTGAGACCCCTCCAGGGATGGGGACTGCCCTGGGCAGCCTGGCACAGCCCTGGACAACCCTTTCAGGGCAGACATTTTTTCTTGTGTCCAACCTCAACCTCCCCTGGGGCAACTCGAGGCCAATTTCTCTTGTCCAATCGATTGTTCCTTGGGAGCAGAGCCCGACCCCTACCTGGCTCCAGGCTCCTGTCAGGAGCTCTGCCGAGCCAGAAGGTCTCCCCTGAGACTCCTTTGCTCCAGGCTCAGCACCCCCAGGTTCCTCAGCTGCTCCTCCCCACACTTGGGCTCTAGACCCTTCCCCAGCTCCATTGCCCTTCTCTGGACCCAAGGACCCAGCAGTTTCCATACCATATTTTTATCCATTTTTAGAAATGCTTTTGTGGGTGAAGATTCATTCACATGGACACTCAGGGAAGACCTCTGGGAGCTACAGCACAGGAGGGTGAACTGGTCACTGCAACAGCACTGTTCTCCTTGAAAGCAACTTTGCGGTGAATTCTTCAAGCGTTCGCTTCACGGGCTATGTGCAGCAGTCGCAAAATAATTGAAACTAGGGGGAAAAAGCCAGGCACTAATTAATAATAATTGCAGAGCCTGTTTGCAGATGGTTTGCAAGCAGAGGAAAAAAGATTAGCTGCACTGTGTTAGGCCAGCTCCAATTAACATCTACACAACTAGGACTGAAATGTCAAGAGCAGCTTTTATCAGTGAGTGAAGGCCTCAGATGTAATGTTTACAGAATACCGAGCTGTACAAGTTTATTTGATTAATTTTTTAGAAGTTTTATTGCAGTTTTTTGTTTGGAATGTGCAGCTGTCATGTCCAATCATACAAGACAAAACATGAAAAATTATTTTCCCCTTTCTGTTTTTAAATGTTGTTCACAGGGAGGCTTTATGGGATTATGTCTTTTGAAATGATCTTTATTTCAAATTAATTAGAACATACCCATATCGAGCATTTATTTTGAGAGGCTGCAAATTGCCCCATACATTTCCTTGTCATTCTTGTGACGTTTGGATACGTCACAGGAAATGAAATGGGTGTTAAAAGCAAATGCATTTTTAGGAAAATACAGTCCCAGGAGCCCTGGAGGCCATGTAAGGAGACGGGAGCTCACAAAGGCTCCTCTGGGGCACTGCATTCACAGCCGTGTACGGCAGGACAGTGCTGCTATTTTTGTTCTCACAATACTACAGTGGCATTTGCACAGGGATTAATTTTCCACATGCGCAAAGAGCAGAAAATGAATCTGCTGCATCAGAGATTTAGGAACAAGAAGATGCTGGAAGCACAGAGCTCCAGTATGGACAAAGTCCCTGCCCCAGTCAGGAGCATTTCCACGCAGGCCCAAGCGCTTGCTGGAGCTTACGTTCTCCCGTCGGCTCCCCAAATCCTTCTGGCACAGACAGCTTTCACCTGCTCATTTTTATTTCAGCTGCCTTCCCTTGTGTTCTTTTGTAAGTACCCAATTTCTCAGATTTCAATTTCCTGGTTACTGAAATAATCCTCCTCTCTCCAGTTTCATAGCGCAATATATACAGTAATACATGGAGCTAAATCTCTGTTCATTATAGCATGCTCTCAAAGCATTCAGGGAAATCATTAAGATGATGTTCATTATGAGCCCTATTATTGCACTACACAGCAAAACTAATTAAATAAAGAAAGCTGACATGAATAAAATCATTAAACACTCATATGGGCTTTATTTGAGACTGTACCAGCCTGAGCTGCGCTCCAGGACAGATGGAGCCGGGCAATGGTCGAGAGCCCTCACCAAAACCCCACCCGATGGGCCTCAACCAGAGCCAAACTCCATGTTTCAGTATATACCTCCCACGCTTAGAAGGTCCTACCTGACGCATTTTCAGCATCACATCCTTTGTTCCTCAGAGTGGAGGAGAATCACAGGGCAGGATGATGCCAGGGTGGTCTCGTGTTCAGGATCTGCCACGAAACCAGTGCTCCCACAACCACGGCTGCCTTGCCGTTAGGTTCTGCTTCATGTGGCCTGGCACGAGTATCACAGTATCCTTGGGACCAGTTTATCCCAGCTGGTTGCACGGGAAAATTGTCATCTACCTTAGCAGCAGACTGTGAAAAAGCAAGATTAGCTGGAGTCTGTAAGAGGCAATAGGAATGAAACACGCGCACGCGTGTAGGTATTGGTGTGCCAGAGGAGAGTCTAAGGAAATACCCAGAGAAAACGGACCCTGC
The DNA here is from genome assembly GCF_000691845.1 of Merops nubicus. Taxonomy (NCBI): domain Eukaryota; kingdom Metazoa; phylum Chordata; class Aves; order Coraciiformes; family Meropidae; genus Merops; species Merops nubicus. Next base: position 14,490 of record NW_008618133.1, read on the forward strand.
ACTGGAGAAGGCTGGGGCGTGAAGACTGGTAATGGTGCTGGCAGCCTGGCATCTGTTTGGGCTGGTGGATTTGACAATCAAAGATGTGGGCAGCACGTGCCAGGGGATCCCCGTGTCGCAGGGTGCGAGCAGCTCCTGCCCACCCCTGGCTGCGGCCCTGCAGAGTGCTGTGGGCCGGGGAAACCCGGGAGAAGCCCCACATGCCACCCCAGCCTCCCCTCCTGCCGAGGGGCTGCCTGACCTGCGGGCCTCCGAGTGTCACCAGGTTCCCAGGAGCCCCCTGCCCTGGCGTTGCTCCCGGAGGGAACGCTGCTCCCAGGAGCAGGGCAGCTGAGCCGGGCCGGGCCTGCCCGGCACCCTCCCGCAGCCACACGCCTCTCCTCGCCCTTCCCCACTGCCTTGTGCCAGAAGCAAATCCACTACTCACACCCAGACTGCCTCCAGGGATGGAACCAGCGCACGGCACCGAGGGAGCTGAGAATAAATGCAAGTGTAGCAGTTAAACAGAATAACCACATTGAAAGAATGTAGCTTCCTTTCACTGGTACTGAACGTGCAGAAGGCTTGCCTGAGCAGCTCAGCAATTATCAGGGAAGTCTTCAACTGGGTCTCCAACTGAAGACAAATTCTACAAACAAACATTTGTTTTCCCCAACACTTTGTATAGCCCACCACAGAGGGATAGATTGTGCACACAAGGTGACACACAAATCACAATTTCATATTCTATGGCTGTTTTTAGTTTGTGACTTCACAGATTTGTCTTGGACGTTGCTGTTCTCAAAGCTACTGCCATTTCCATTGTTAAACTAACATTTTGTAATGACTTTTAAAACCTGTTTGCTCAGAAATTCTCCTTATTCCTTTGAAGTCAGCTTCAGCAATTCCACATCTCCATGTCTAGCTCCTTTTTATCTCTTCAAGCTCAGAAGAGATCCTCAGGAGAAACAGTGTCTCCCAAAAGGTTTCTGTAGGGACAAGGAAGAAACCTGGTGAGGGTTGAAGCAGCTTGGGTGACACTCATTAGAGTACTGCCTTGCAGGTGGCAGAGGAAAGGTGCTGCTAAGGACCTCAGTCAGGAGATGAGCCCTGTTATGATGAAACCCATGAAAGCCCAGGGATAAATGCAGGAGAGGAGATGTGTAGCGTGTGCAGTGCTGACAGAGGACATAGTACATTCCTAAAAACAGCATGGATGGGAAAACGCAAAGACACTGTTGCTATAAAAACAAAATTAAAACACAGCCATTGGATAAACCTAGTGGGAAGCAGCTTTGTTGGGAAAACTCAAAGACGCTGTTGCTATAAACGCAAAATTAAAACACAGCCATTGGATGTACCCTAATATAAACCTAGTGGGAAGCAGCTTTGTTGCACCTTGTGGCACTAAGGTGTACACTGATTGCTTGTCTAACGAGCTACAGGAAGTATGAGAAGCATCCAGAGGCAGCAGGGTGGAGAAGGGGAGGAGGGCTCGTGTCCTGGCACTACTCACAGGTGTAATCTCCCACCACCACCCCCAGGGGCCTGCAGGAGGATCAAGTGCCACCCGGGCACACTGACAGTTCTGTCTGGAGAGGTATGAAACGTAGGTCTCACGTGGCACCTATCAGCCAATCTGCAGGTGACAAAGAGCTGGCAGCTGCCCAGCACAGACTGCCAGCTTCCAGGGAGGGACATCAGTATGTCCTGATGCCAGGTTCTGACCTCAGCACTACAACTCACAAGGGAAAGAACAATCTCTCATGCAAATCTTTCCTCTGATGAAAAACAAGAAAGTGTAAACTACCCTAAAAAAAAAAAAAAAAAGAAAAATAAAGAAAACTATGAATTCTTAAGGCAGGATGCCTTGATTTAAAAAGTACTTTTAATAAATTTATCTCTATTTGAAACAGTACTGGTAAAAGGCAGCACGAAAGGAGAGAAACATAAGTTATTGTCACATCATTGCACATGGTTGGAGCTGATGTTCTACTCTGAGAAACCTCACAAGCAGTTTTCAGTCAAATTTCCAATTAATTTGTTCTGTATCATATTCTTACTGACAGAGACTACAAAATGTAATATGCACCCCAAAAAGAGTCACCAATTAGCATTCTTAGAGATCTGAGAACATTTCATTACTTGTTTCATCAAAAGCACAGTTTTATCTGCATTTGCTGCATTATTAATGCTATGCTACACCAAGGTTGTTAATGCAATTTCATTATTGCTACTTCAGTGAAATCAGAGAAAAGATCTGTGTACTTTTTTTCTGATGACTTTTACAAGCTGGGAAGTAATCAATCATCCACAACTGAAAACAGGAAATTTGTTCAAGTACTGTTTATTCTACAAGTCAGACTTGTCTTTTTGTCTTTGCAGACAGATTTCGTCATAAATTTGCTTTCTGAACTTCAGCATGTCTTCTACATCTTTGTAGGTGAGCATCTCTTCCACAGAGAGGAGCTTGAAGCCGTCTAGTTTAAAAGCTGACATGTGCTGCACAGAGTTTAACATTTGTAAGGACATCCTAACTGACTCGCTCAAGGTGGGACAAGCAGGGAAAATCCTGGCAGTCCACAGCCCCAGCCGCCTGTTCCCACCAGAGAAGAGCTGGTCACAAACCTTCACACCCCAGAGGTCCAAGCACTCGAGGAGCCCGACTCCAAAGAACCGGAGGGAGCGGATATCCGACAGGCACGTCACGCTCCTCTTCAGGTCATCCTCCACACTGAACACCATGCTCACATACTGCAGTCGGTCGTTAGTTCTCACACTTAACGAACTCAGGAAGCAGTTTGAAGGCACGTCCACCTTGAAATCCATGTGTGCTCCACTGATGATGCTGTGCGTCCCGACGGAGACCTCGGGCCCGATCCTGGAGTACTCGACGAGGGTGCGGGGTGCGAGGGCGCAGCCCGGCTCCAGCACGCTGTGGATGACGCTTGCCGACCGACCCACGGCCCCCCCCTGCTCGGGAACGCTGCTGAACGCCACGGGCACCAAGCCCAGCTCAAACTGCAGCTCGCTCTCCGATGCGAAGTGAAACAGGTACTCCTGCGTGGTCCCGATGTGGTAGAACTTGGAGTTGTTCAGGACGATAACGTGGAGCGCCGTCCCCCGCAGAAGGGAGCGCAGCTTCTGCCGCACCTCCGCTAACCGCGGCTCCTCCTTCGCCACCTCGCTCGCCTGCTCGGCGTCATCTCCAGCGGCCCCCCGCCCCAGGGCCGGGAGGAAGTCACCGTACGCGTCTATTTCACAGCAAAGGGTGCCCAGCTCCTGGTAGAACCTCAGCAATCGCCTCGCAGTGCTCTGATCCATGTAAAACACGCTGTCGGTGTAGACGCACTCGGAGCCCGCTCCCGAGCCCCCGCGGTCCCCGGGGCAGCTGCGCTGGGGCCGCGTCCCTCTGGCACACACTGCTCCGCACCGCCGCATCGTCTCCACGTCGCGCTTGTGCAGGAACTGGCGGCAGGAGGCGTACTCGAGTCCTCCTCTGCCCGAGAAACTGGACGGATCCAAAACAAACACTCCGTGAGTGGTCCCGACTGCCAAATCTGAGGGGTGCGCTACCGCGGTGAACCCCGGCTTGTCAAACGCGATGGTCTCCGTGGCTCCAGTGCTGTACAGCTCTATGTCATCCGAACACGTGACGAGGATGCCCGGTTTCATGTGCCTGGGGAAGTCGATGTACATGGCCAGCTTCAGGTCCAGCATCTGGTAAACGGGATCACCGAAAGGCAGCGCCGTGAAAATCTTCCCCAGGGCGCTGGCGCTGGGCAGCCGCTGGCTGTGACCACCTGGAGGAAAAAGACACCTCTAATCCTACAGAGAGGCTGTAAGCAAAACTAAACCCATACAGTGTAAAGCAATGTAACACAAGCAAAAACACAGGCAAAAACTAAACCCATACAGCTGTTTGATGTACACACTGAGGGATGAAGAAACACCCAGCACCACAGTCATATACTAAGTATTTCTCAAAGAAGAAAAAAACCAAAAATCATTCCTTCAAACATCTCTCAAAGGAGATCTAACCTTACAGCCAAAACATACCATGCCTTAAATAGCTGATATTAAAATTGTGGTTGATTTCATCATCCTCATTTTGCTTCAGAGCTGGACTACAGACCACTTGTCTATAACTAAAGTGAAGAAAGCAAAGGACACGTGTTTCACTTGAGAAAAGAGAGGTGTCCCCCCGCACCCCCACTGGGAATTTTAAGTCAGAAGTAAGTCAAATACACAGCAGTTTGGTCAGGGGACTTGTGATCTCCTGGTTTCTTTCTCCCCTGAAGAACTGAGGCCCCTTTTGGCAGTGTTCTGACTAACTGGGTAGGGCAGCAAGTGTTCAGTCTGCCCGTAGCTATGAGGACCCCCACGTGCTGCCCAGAGAGGGGGCCATAATCCTTAAATGGCTACTTCAAGGCAGAAGCTTAATTCAGGTACTCTCAGTTGCAGTTTTCTCTCCACTGTTTGATCAAACAACTTAAGTGCCAAGAAGAAATGCTTAAGTGACAGCAGTATCTCCAAATTATCAATCTAAATTCAAATGATCCGAACAGATACACTTGGGATTACTTTGCTGAGGGAACTGTATTTCAGAACTCTGACTGCTCTGCCATCAGGTTATTTTTAGAATTTATAAAAAAAAAAAAAAAAACCCCATGCAATTTTAGAGTGTGAAATGTAAAACTGAGCTTACCAGAATGAATTAGCAGCACGATAAAAGACATCCACTTATCACCATACAGATCTTCCAAGCACTGAAGAACATGAAGCGTTGATCCACCATTTCCTAAAGAGAAAGCATTTCAGCATCTGCTGGAAAGAGCACTGATAATAAATAATAAGCCACAGACAGACTACTGAGATCAGCTACTTTCCATAGCAGAGGGAACAGGAGTTAAGAATTATAGGATGATATGATACTATGGACAGACTACTTCTAGTTTTTTGCTGCACATTGACTAATACACTAAAACGTATTGAAATTATTTAAGTAATCAGGTTAAGGTAAATAGTGTGAATTTATAAAAACCATGAGTTAGTGCTATTCTACATTCCATACAATGTGATGTAGTATCACCAACATACACTTCAAAACCACCATGATGGAGCCCGAGATAGTGGAATGGGAAGTGCAGTAGCCAAAATAAACTCACATTAAGGCCCAGGAGAAGCTCACCCATGATACTAGCAGTTGTACAACTGGATCAGAACTACATGCTATTTAATGGCATTAGAACCTCCACCTGTGGTTTAATTAATACTTCAGATGCATTTTGGAGCTGTACTGTAGGACACAGCTGTCCTAGTACATAAGCACAAAGCCTGCTTCCACCTGACCAAAAACAATTATACCTGGCTACGGTATTATACGAGTAGCCCTGGGGAGAAGGCCCTGGGGGTGAGGAGCTGGCCAGGAGCCCCCAGCAGCCTGGGTTGCACCCCCAGCAGCCTGGGCAGCAGGGCAGGGAGGGGATCCTGCCCCTCTGCCAGCTCTGTGAGACCCCCCTGCAGTGCTGGGGCAGCTCTGGAGTCCTCAGCACAGCAGAGCCAGGGACCTGCTGGAGCGGGGCCAGAGGAGCCCCAGCAATGCCCCGAGGGGGGAACCCCTCTGCTGGGAGCCCAGCAGGAGAGAGTTGGGCTGGGGCAGCCACAGAGGAGAAGGCTCCAGCTGGGGAGAACCCCTGGGGGCTGCCAGGGCTTTAAAAGGACCTATCACAAAGATGAAGACGTGGTTTTGAGTGGGGCCTGCTGTAACTGGACATGGGGGGATGGTTTGAAACTAAAAGAGGGAGATTTAGACTAGAGAGAAGGGAGAAATGTTTGACCCTGAGGGTGCTGAGCCCCTGGCCCAGGCTGCCCAGAGAGGTGGTCACTGCCCCATCCCTGGCACCATCCCAGGGACGATGGAGCACCCTGCTCTAGCTGCAGATGTCCCTGCTCCCTGCAGGGGGGTTGGACCAGATGACCTTGGAAGGTCCCTCCCCACCCAAACCCCTTCTCTGCTCCTATGCCATAACCTGACCTTGCGTCCCGGCTATCCAGCGAGCCCATCTCTCCCAGCAACGCCTCTTCCAGGAGGCCCCCAGACCCCGCTCAGGAGACCCGCCCCCGGGCTCCCACCGATTTTTGGTCCGGG
>NW_008618134.1:0-37291 GCF_000691845.1 Merops nubicus
TGATTCTATGATGATTCTATGATGATGATCTGTTGCATGGAAAAATTCAGTGTCAATTTATTTTCAGGCCATACCAATAAACCAAATGTAATCTCAAAATTCTGGTCATATTGTCCCCTCAGATGTCAATATTAAGAATGTGTCAGAATCTAAGGTGCTGATTTTGTTTCCTTGTCAGCATCTTCAGGCTGCTTATACTGGTTTACAGAGTATTTTCAATATGTAGCAGATAAGGGCTTTTATAGTCACAAACTATAGTAACAAACAGGACTCAAAAGGATTTAAGAAGCTGTAAAAATCAATATTACAAGCTGCAAAAATAAAAACAAGTAAGTTGTCAGTTGTGCAAAATTGGAAAGCATATAACTCCCATTGTCCAGTTGTAAAAAGTATTCTGGAGCTTTATATATTAATTTGCTCAAACCTACTATTGCATGTGTCCAAACCATACAGCTACTCAATACTCTGACTCTTTACTGATGGTTTTTGATTATTCAAATCCCTAGTCTAATTACTTTGCACTTCTCTCTGCTGAGATGGATGAGCCACTTGAGAGTAATCCATGCAAATTATTTTCTCTGCTGTGTTCCTGTGCTTTTGGAGAGGTTTCTTCCTTTTCCTATTTTTATTATCAGTAAATTTTACTGCCTCTGAACTCTGTTTTTCACCAAATCATTTACACTCTAAGTAAAAAATTGAAGTACAAAGTTGATGTTCACAGAGCCTTTCTCCTCTTCATCATTCATTCCCTTTTACATTTTGAGTAACCCCAAACATTCAAATGGCAGGTATATAATGCTTGTGCATTTCAGCAGATATGAGCACCCAGCTCTTCTATCTTTACAAGGCATATGAAAAATCACAATGATCAGTCTGTGCAATGAACATGCTTCAATTTTTATTCTGAATTGCAGAAAAGGTCTAATAATGACTCTCTACTCCCTTAGAACAGAGGTCAGTCTAAGCGTGCTGTTACCAGATAGAATACCTTTTACACGTCAGTGAGAACATCTCTATCAACAAGTCAGTATAACAAACGCAATCCTTTTAAGTGAGTCCTATTTTTCAATACATTTTGTTCCCTTTCGTTGTTTCGTATTTCTCGCATCAAGTAGTGACTGAAATTTGAATGGTTTTATTTTAAAAATAACCATGATTTGCGTGTTTGCACAGCACTGAATACAACTAAATTTAATCGTAATTAAAATATTTCATATGAATTTACTTTAACTTTACCGGTAGTTATGCCTACAGATACTTACTTCATTAAATAGCTGTCTTTTTACTATGGATGGATTCATAGTGCTTCAGGGAATGAGGCATTTATCCTTGATTAAAGCTTTTGTACATGACCATACCAAAGATAATAGAAACTGGCATACTGCTGATTTTGTGACAGGAGAATATTTTCAGGATCACATTTATGCTTAACACTATATAGATTAAAAAAAAAAATTAAATTATTGAAATAGTTTCTTCTGTTCTTTATTCCTGAGACAGTTTTATTCATTGATTCTGAAAGTGCTGCTTCACTGGTATGTTTGGGACTAGCAACAGGAAGCATTTAAAAAGCTTCTGTTGTATTCAATTTTACTTTTTTTTCCCCCATTTCTGTCAGGCAGAATGTGTCTTTCAATTTTTTCCAAAAGTCAGAGAAATATTGGTTAGTTTGGTGTAGGTTCTTAGAGCTGTACTTTCTTCAATTAATAATGGAGCTATTTTAACCAACTTGGACTGCTGAAATCCATGCCACTCTTCCAATTTTCTAGGCTTTTTTTCAGATGTTAACTTCATGATATATTGTGGGTGAGCTATTCCTTCTTCTGTTATTTTTATTTATGTGTGATTTTTCACAGATCATATCAGTCCTGCTTTGCATGGTATGTAGGTTCCATTGACATGGAACTTAGGTACCTGAATATTCATAGGTAGATATGTCAACAATAGACTTTGGTAAACCTAAAGAAGATTATCAACTACAGTTGCCTACATTTCTAACTACATTTTGAGAAGATTGACTTTAATTAAATATTTTACTCTGCTTTAATTTAGAGGAGACCTAGTTTGAGTGGAAGAGAAAGGAGTAAATGCTGTGATATGCAAAGTACTAGAAATCATAAAGGCATTTAGTGGAAGAAGAGATGTCTCATTAAGAACAAAGAAGGAGCACAAAAGCCTGAGTTTACTTGGAAATGGGAATAAATAATAATGGTGAAAGAGTGAAAGATGAAAGTGGTGTCATAATAGATTACCAGCAAAATGTGACAGGATGAGACAGCTCCAGGAACCGTAGTATCATTCAATGAAACAAACATAAGACAAAGAAATACAGGAGAGGGAGGACTGCTATTCTCAAGAAAAACAAATTGGGATTTACAGCTGGACTCATAAGTGGTGGTTACTAATAGTTGTGGTATTTAAATCTGAAGCTATCCAGCTGATCTTGTTGCATGCCTAGGAATGTGACTATTTGTCATGTAGTCAAGGTGATGATGTGTATCTCTCTCCCTTACCACTTTTTCTTAGAATCATAGAATGGTTTGGGCTGGAAGGGACATTGAAAGATCATCTAGTTCCAATCTCCCTGCCATGGACAGGAACACATTCCACTAGATCAGGCTGCTGAAAGCTCCATCCAACCTGGCCTTGAACACCTGCAAGGAGGGGGCATCCACAGCTTCTCAGGGCAACCTGTTCCCATGCCTCACCACCCTCATAGTGAGGAACATCTTCTTTACATTTAATCTAAATCTACCCTCTTTCAGTTTAGGATCTTTACCCCTCATCATATCACTACACTCCTGGATAAAAAGTTAATTTCCATCTTTCCTGTAAGCCCTCTTGAAGTACTGGAATTTCATTATAAGATGTCCTCAGAGTAAAAAAAGCTGTGTTTTGCCAATGACTAGGCATAACAGGAATGACACAGCCAGCCAGAAGATAAACCAATAAGTGGACTGTATTGCATACAAAAAGGACACTCCATGAACAGTTGCTGGGGGTACAAACAAGTCAATTCATTCACAAGCAATTGACATTACCCCCAACGATCCCAACAAAGACATCACCCAACCAACAATAGGTGGAACAAAAAAAGAACCAAGGCTTCCCATAGATGGAATAGGAAACACCCAGATCAGGAAGTTAAACATATAAGATAAAGGTGCCCACATGGCCAGCTCTCACCCTCCAAGCCCCCGTTTACAAAGGTCCAAGATGACCCGGGCCCAGCTCAAGGGAGAGTCAGGAGATCTTCCCTGAACCAGGAAGCTCTGGGGAGTGCACTCCACAGACAGACACTCCCGACTCCCTGCAAGTGGTCCCAGCTTTTATCCCCAAGCAGACACCTGACCTTTGTCAACTCAGTGCGGGACCCCTGGGGCTCATTTCTCTTATGGCTCTCCCTGCAGGGCCGGCCGCACCCTGGGGGGAAGCTATAAGGCAAACTCACCCCCTCTTTATGAAAGGCTGTGGGAATCACCCGTATGTCAACCTTAATTTGGGGCTCAGGGTTCAAACCCCAGCATTTCAAAGCTGAAACCTTCACCTCTCTCAGCCTGTCCTCACAAGGGAGGTGCTTCAGCCCCCTGATCATCTATGTGGCCCTCCTCTGGACCTACTCCAGCAAGGCCATGTCTTTCTTGCAGTGGAGGCCCAGTGTGGGATGCCATACTTCAGGTGGCATCTCTCGAGAGCAGAGTAGAGGGGGAGAGTCATCTCCCTCATCCTGCTGGCCACACTTCTTTTGGTGTAGCCCAGGATGCAATTGGCTTTGAGCTGTGGGCACACATTGCTGTCTCCAATTCATTCTTCATCCACCAACCAGTAGCCCTAAGTCCTTCTTCACAGGGCTGCTTTCAATCCACTCATATTCTTATATATAACATAGGCTGTAGAGACATAACTCACATGTAATGCAAAAGTTCCTCTGAATACTGATAGCAGCTCAGTTACTTATTTAGCTAAAGCTCTGAAACTCCTTCACTGATGAAAAGAAGTATTCTTGGGATACTACTTTTCTACTTTAGGAGTATAGGTTGAAACTGGAAACACAGACTAGTCCTTAGTCTTTCCTCAGGGTTTTTCAAATGAAGGTTGTGACCAAACAACTGAACTGATGCTCTGATTTATTTGTGGATAAAAAGCAAACTGTTCATATTTTTAAGTATTCCTCTGTAGGGTAGACAGTGACATTTATTTTAAACGCAAAAGGCTATATTTTGAGGCAAGTTCTATGGTTCAATAGTTGACACCAAGTTTTTCTGTGCAATTTTTTTTTTTTTTTTTAGTGCAGGAAGTCTTAGAATCTGTGTCTTATCTACTATCATTTTACTAGTTTTACAGCACGTCAATAAGAAATAGTGACTTTCTGGAGTTATGTTTATGAGCTGATGCGAGTTAAGACCGTCTTTGATTTGTGTAAGAAATACATTCTTATCTACTTATTCTTACTTCTGGTATAAAATTGTTGCAGTTGGAATGTGTTCTTTTAGGAGCCCATATACTTTTACATCAAAAAGTAGGAAAAATTCAGGCCAAATAGGAACAAGATTTTAATTTCCTAACATTAATATTCAGATGGAATAAGGCAGTATTGAATGTTCAACTGCCATGAAAATGTTTTGAATAAGTACCTTTTAAATTAAAACATACAGTTTTGAACTGTTCAAGAGTTCTATGGTATTAGAGGCAGAAATGTCATTTGGTTGCTGCTAACTTTGTCAAAAGAAGACCATATATAGGAGAAAATTGCACTTTGCATGTACCACTGACATTTCTCTTTCAGCTGTATTCTAACTGCAGACTGATCCTGAAAATAGAATTAATTCAAACTCAGTGCTTAATAAGTAGTCAGATGCATTAGCAGAAATTATGAAATGCAGCTTGACACAACCATCATTTTGTATTCAGAGTACAATCAGCAAACATGCTTAGTGTGGAGAAAAAAATACAAACAATTATCTAGTCTGTAGTTAATTTCTTATCCATAAGCATATAATTGAGATATTATGGTGATGGGAATCACACAAGTGTAAGGAAAACATATTTTATATACTGATGAGGTAAGAAGTTGACAGCTTTTGAAAGGTCATCATTCTGCAAAACTGTAAAAATTATGCCCCTTTGTAGTACTGCTGTTAAAAACAAATGACAAATTGTGATAAAAAGACCTTCACTCTGTCATTTATTTCAGCAAGTAACAATTTTATAAACTATTGCAAAACATTATATCATTTCTTGGTCTTATTCAAAATGAAATTGCTTCTAACACAGGGGTAGACTATCAGATATGTTTAAATTTAGGTTTTTAATATTCACATAGTGACTGTATTAGTAGGCTTTGACATATACAGATATGGGAAAGCCAGTAGATGTCTTTGCATGAAACTCCTGTACACTTCCAAAGTAAATACTTAATGATATCTTAAAAGAACTTATTGTTTCTAAAAGATGCTAAATATTTAACAAAAAATTTTTATGTAGTCCCAATGAGTCACACAAGTTGTATGTGCAAGTGAATCACTTGCATGGTAGTGAGACTTTTTTGTCATTTTCAGCTTTATAGTTTAACTAGATTTAATCAGAAGAGCCTTCAAAGAAAACCTCTCATAGAGAACAATTCTGTTATTGAGATTACGAACAAGTTCTGTTGTAAAAACTAATGCTATTGGACCAGGGGTTTACCCATCTATTATTTCAAAGGTGAAATACATTGATTATCTTTTGCTCTGGCAGTGTAACTTCACCATTTCAGTCAGATGCAACCATATGAAATACTGGGGTTTAAACCCCCAGCCCTGAATGATGGTTGGCATATGATGTGCGTTGGCATAAGAGGGATGTGGATGATGTCCACAACCAGGCAAAAAAGACCTTTCTGATTGCTTTTCACTCAATGTCTGGCCAGCCTTGGGTGGAAAACAATTGGGATATTACCACCAGATGATCCTGCCTTCAGCATTAACATCTTGTCCCACCTCCAAGTTAAAAGCATAAAAGTTGGCTCTGCTTGCAGTGGTGTTGGGAAGTTGAAATGCTGGGGTTTGAAGCCTGAGCCCCAAATTAAGGTTGACATATGGGTGATTCCCACAGCCCTTCATACAGAGGGGGTGAGTTTGCCTTAGAGCTTCCCCCCAGGGTGCAGCTGGCCCTGCAGGGAGAGCCATAAGGGAAATGAGCCCCAGGGGTCCCACATTGAGTTGACAAAGGTCAGGTGTCTGCTTGGGGATAAAAGCTGGGACCACTTGCAGGGAGTCAGGAGCATCTGCTCTGTGGAGTGCACTCCACAGAGCTTCCTGGTTCAGGGCAGACCTCCTGACTCCCTTGAGCTGGGCCCCAGTCTGTTTAGACCTTTGTGAACGTGGGCTGATGGGGTGAGAGTCGCCATGTGGGCACCTTTTTTTTATATGTTTAACTTGGTGATCTGGCTGTTTCCCATGCCAACTATGGGAAACCTTGGGTCTCTGTTTGTACCACCTGTTGTGGGCTGAGTCACATCTTTTGTGGGATCGTTGGGGGTGGTGTTGTTTATGTACCAGCTGATTGATCTGTTTGTACCCCCAGTGATCGTTCATGGAATGTCCTTCTTGTCTACAATACAGGCTGTGTACTGGTTCATCTTTATGCTGGCTGTATCGCTCTTGTTGGGCCTCGTCATTAGCAGAACAGAAGTCTACCTATGTAGTAAATATACTCTGTAGGGCTTCCAGTTATTGGAATGGCTCCCTGACTGTCCACTGCAAGTAGAGTACCCAGTGATGGTAGGACAAGATCAATACCAGGACAGAAAGATGATTGTGTATGTAATGATGCTTCTCCTTGTCTGTTATTATATGATTGGAATTGGACTGATGACCTGGCTTATTCCTTCCCCCATGACCTGTTTTCTAACTCTGCTTGCTCCTTTCTTTGCTACATCATATACTGTGAGTGAATGCATTGATCTACTTATTCCTCTGGTGGTTAGCCACCTCATCTTTCCTGTGTGCTTTGAAATGGGATGGTAAAGTCTTTCCTGTATGTATGTTACTAATGGCCTCATCCTTCCTGCTGGGCCATATAGTCAGCAAAAGACCATATCAGCTTTTCCAAAACTGCTTTGTATGGCAAATACTTGATGTAATAGAGATTTGGTTTTAGTGTCTGTGCTGGGTTTGCCTTGTAACTTTCTTTTTCTCACTCCTACCCACCAGCAAGTAGGTGGAGGGTGAAAAAGAAGTTGAGAGGGGACAGAGCTAGGGTAGTTGACCCCAGCTGACCAGAGGGATATTCCAGACCATATGACATCATGCTCAGTGAGTGTATAAAGCTGGGGGAAGAAGAAGGAAGAGGGGAACATTCAGAGTGGTGGTGTTTTTCTTTGCAAGTAACCATTAGATGTGAAAGAGTCTGGCTTTCTTGGAGATGCCTGAACACCTGCCTGCCAATGGGAAGCAGTGAACAAATTCCTTGTCATGTTTCACTTACGTGTGTAGCTTTTGCTATACTTATTAAATCATCTTTATCTGAATCAATGAGTTTTCACAGTTTCACTCCTCCAGTTTTCTCCCTCGTCTTACCAGGAGGGGGAGTGAACAAGTAACTGGGTGGTGCTTAATTGCCAGCTCTGGTTATACTATGAATGTCTCACACAATAAATATGCCTACTGCTGTCAGTAAAGGTTTTAGATGTTGTCATTTCTGTTCCCCCCCATCACCACTGTTTCCAAACTTGCTGAATAGAGCTTAACTTGAACCTGATTGTAATGAGTTGCGTGATTCCAAGGAACACTTCATACCTCATTTGTCTGAAGATGTTGGAATCAAATATAACAAAGTAAAAGAGAGCTTCATATACGTTAAGAACTTTAAAACAAGCCCACTAAAATCTGTCTTTCAGGTCACCAAATGATCTGAGGAAAAAAAGTGTCATTCTTGGATTTCAAAGCCTAAATCTCCCTCTTGTCATTTAATTTCTAAATAGTAATTTTGACTTTAGAATAATACAGTAATACTGTATGCTTCACATTTTCTTGGCATTGTAAAGAGTTTGTCTTTAATCACTGAAAACATTATGGGAAGCTCATTAGGAATATAAGTATTTAACACTGATATTACTATTTTACTATTAAATTTGAGTTGTTTTTTTATACAAAGTTACATAAGCTTGTTCTGCTCTGCAACCATTTAGGGATAGAGAAAATGTAACTCTTTACCTGCTAACAATAGAATCAGTCTCAATGAGCCTAATTCAGTGACGCCCAGTTTCAGTGGTAGCTACTATCAAAGAACTTGCTTAGGAAATCTGTCAACTTTACTAGACTTTTTCATAATTAAACAGAATACAAATAATTTTCTCCCACTAGAAAACCGTTGAGATTTCAAAGAACATTTTTCTGAAGTGGGGTGAAAAGTCCAAGTCTCAGAACTGTCAAAGATATCTCTTCTCCAGTCAAAAGTGTGCTTTGATTTAAAAAAAAATTATGCTGCAACAATTTCAGAACAACCTTTATAATTAGGAACTTTTTATTTGTATGTGAATTATTACAATTAACATTTTGAAAGGACAAAATAGGTAAAGAATATTGAGACAGATCCTTTACATTTTTTCCTGAAGTGAGAAATTTTTCAAACCAAGGATTTTTCTACGAGAAAAGTGGGTTTTTATTATTTGTTTGTGGTATGGGGGGGTGTGTGTTTGTCTTTTAAGAAAAATATCTGCTCACTATTTGTAGTAGTTGTGGTCATTTTCTCCTGGTAACGTGTAATAGAACTGTAACCCTAGATGGATCAGTTCCAGAGTAACTGCAGTCTGGAAACACCAGTGCTAATTCTGCCTCATGAAGGATGAGCTCGAGCTCAAGCTCAGAGACAGTTTCATTCAGATTTGTAGCTTCAAGATCTCTAACAGTCTCTCTTTAAGGTGTTAGCTTCTGCTACTGCCATGAAACAGTATATTCCCTAGCACAACACAAAATGTAATAGTTTCAGACTCTTTTCTCTGGAGTATTCAAAGTAGATGTGTTTGATATTTTGTATTTACCCTCGTCAGGATGTTCAGGTTTCATTCTCACCAGAACATCTTATATTAAGTATAGTGTACTTACTAAATTTCTCTTCCTTCCTCGCTTTTGGCAGCACACAACATGTAACATTCTCTTGACACTGTTAGCTCCTTCCTGTGTAGATAGTGCATCTCCTGGCAACAGCTTCAATAACAGAGAGACCTTGGTTCGTTAAAACCTTTGTAACGGCTAGAAAGACTAGTATCCCACTAGACCTGCATTGACTTCTAACAGATTGGACACTTTCAATTTGGCTGTCACAGTTAAAAGTCAAAGTTTGTGATATAATCTTGATCCTAAATGAAAATAACTCTGAGAGAGGTAAAGAAAATTTTCTTTGAAGTCATTAATAAGCTTCCATTTGCCTCTTCTCATGTAATAAGCTGACAAAACAAAAACCTACTTTAAATATGTCTTTAAATAGAGACGTCCAAAGGAGCGCCATCAAGATGATAAAAGAACTGGAAACTATGTACTATAAGGAAATACTGATGGAACTAGGACTTTCTACCCTGGAGAAGAGAAAGGTCAGGCAAGAATTCATAACAGTTTTCCAGTACTTAAAGGGTGACTACAAAGAGGATGGAGGCTTTCTCTTCACAAGGAGACGCATGAGAGACAACAGTCAATAGGTGCAAGCTGTGTCAGGAGAGTTTTCAGCTTAATATAGGAAAGAAGTTTTTCCACAGTGAGAACAACTGATCACTTGAACAACTTCCCCAGGGATGTGGTGGAGTCCTCAGCACTGGAAGTTTTCTACACATGATGATAGACAGGATGCTCAATGTCAACAGGTCTCTTTTTTCTGTGAAAGATTTGATGAGATGGTCTTTCAAAGTCCTTTCCAGCCTGGGCTGTTGATGATATCAACCATAACTGAGTTTCTCTATTTGTGGTTTGTCATTGCATCAGAATAGTAATTAGCATTTCTTTAGCTAATGATGGTGCTTTAGATGTTTATTGAGCTAGTGACTCCATGAGTGGCTTCTTAGTGTGCATTTCTGCGGGACAGGGTATTCAAACAAAAATCCAGATCATTATAATTATTTTTTAGTACATTGTTTTGACATTTATCAGAGGGTTTGTTATCTTCTGACCTTTGATCTCAGCTAGCTGAACTATGTGCACTCAAAACTTAACTGTTATGGTGGGTTAACTCTTTGGCTGAGCAAGAGATGCCCACCAAGCCGCTCTATTACCCTCTCCTTCCTCCACAGAGCAAAAGGGGAAGGGAAACTAAGATGGAGTGGAGACAGGGAGACAGAAGCCTTGTGTGTAAAAAAAAAAAAAAAAAAAAAAAAAAAAAAAAAAGGCAGTTTAATTAGGAAGCAAAAGTTAAGTTAAGCAGATGATGTCTGGCCTTTCCTGGGAAGCAAGGCTCCAAAATGTGTAGCAGTTGCTCCAGAGGACTGAGGAGTAGCCATCCCACCTCCTCCTTTGTACCAGGTTTATAGTTGAGCTGATGTCATAGGCTATGGAATATCCCTTTGGTCAGTTTGGATCAGCAGTCTTGGTTATGTTCCCCCCAGGAGCCTGCCCCCCCCCCATCCCATTGTGGGGGGAATGCACCAGGAGGGCTGCTATAGGAAAATCAGCTCGGCCGGACCTGATACACCTTTTATAAAGGCATTGAAGTTGTAAGCCACTTGAGTGAGAATATTATATTCTGCAAAGGTTGCTTTGTGTCAGTGGACATATGTAACTTTCTAAAGCATGTTCTATGTAAAGTAAGAGAACATATGAAAAACATCTATTTTCCTCTTTCTGTTCTAGGAGGGATAACTCCAACTGCAGCTTTATGGAAAGGTCTAAGGGGACTTCAACTCTTCCTGGCTTTCCCCCTTTCCCTAGTTAATCTTCTCTCCTACATGCCCATCACCGTACCATAGTGGAAAATCAGACTGTCTCAGTGTCTGCATAATACTATGGCCTTTGACTCCTTCAAATCTACTTCATAATGTCGAAAAGCGTCTCTGTAATTATGTATGGTGCATCTTATCCCATACTCTGTCCATATATTTTTGCAGTCTTGCTACATGAAGCCATTCCAATATGATTCCATTTAGGAATTAGAGCTGGCTATATGACATGAAGTCTGTGTAATACCTGACTCATGTAAAAGACAGCTACCACCTCTTCCAGCATTCCTAGGAAAGTCCTATTCCTGTCCCTAGAGAAGCCATGTAGCTATAAGACTGCTGAATACTACAGTACTTCTGGGAAGAATAAAAATAGAAAGATTCAATGTTCAAACGCTAAAGCTTTTAAAGCAACCACTCTTTAATTGAGTAGTGTGTACTTCCCCTTAGAAATAACTTCAAATGCAAAGCTTCTTTAGTATTTAAAATAAAAGTGTCAGCAAGACACTTTGTACTTTTCTCAGAGAACAAAACCAGTCATTTAGTAATGATTATCTACTTCAAATTGCATTTATTATACTTCCTAAAGGAGAACTGAAAAACTGTGTCTCACATTAGAACTCAGAATAGATTTAAGTTTTTTAGGTGTATAGGTTTGGTGATCTCCTATGCCTTAATTTCCTTCAGTAGCAACCTGCATGTAAATATCTACTCCGATATGAAATACTTTTGTATCTGCTCTTCTGTAATATACTTTTGCCTCTGCTAACAGAGGCTGAAAGCTGCCCTAAAAATAGCATTAAGAAACACCAATTAATATTGTTTATAGCAAATTTCTGTAGACAGCATTTCTAAAACCAGTAGAAGCAATGACAAAATCTTGTGCTTGTTACAAAAACGTCCTGAATCTGTTACACAGTACGCCGTTCTTTCTTCTTACTCCAAAATAAAGAAATAGAAAATAGTTCTCCAATTTTTATGATCTTTTGAATTTCTAAATATCTATATCTTTTACTCCATAACTTGAGAGTCAATTTGAGACTAGTGATTTAGTGGTGTGTTTTTTTTGTTTTGTCTGAAATATCACAGGACTTTAGACACTCCTTCCCTTTTTTATTTTTTTTTCTGTAATTTCTCTGTCCCTACCAGTTGAAGATTAAGATTCTAATTTGAATCCTCTGCATGGTAGCACATTACAGTTGCACAGTCAAATTAACTTATGCAGTAGCAGGTTGTTCTCAATAAAACGAAGTTATGGGATATTTGATATCCATTTTCCCACCACTTTTCCAGTTGCTAAACAGCAAAGAAAGCAGTTAATAATTCTGTGTAATTGCTAGAGCAGCAGCTGTAAACTGTGTACAAATGGTAAAAAATAATTAAACTTGTTTCAGTGTTGTATAAAGGTTGAACACAGAGAAGCTGTAAAGGAAATCAAGTTCCCTTTGTGCTAATTATTGCATTCACGTTCTTACTTTACTTGAGGCATACTTCAGACTTAGCTGAAGACATCTTTTTAGACTTTCAATCTTAGGTCATATCATTACCATTTCATATAGTTCAGTTTGCCTGCAGCAAATTAAAGAAGTGTTTTTTATTAATGGACAAGAAAAACAGGAAATAAAAGCAGACATATCAAAATAGAAGTAATCTTACAGACAGTCTTTTGCCATGATCTTAACTGTTAAAAACAGAATCATAGAACCACCATGGTTGGAAAGGACCTCTAGGATCATCAGGTCTAGTCATCCTCCCAGCCTTTCCCTAACCGTTAGACCATAGC
Source organism: Merops nubicus (assembly GCF_000691845.1). NCBI lineage: Eukaryota > Metazoa > Chordata > Aves > Coraciiformes > Meropidae > Merops > Merops nubicus. The sequence goes on from NW_008618134.1 coordinate 12,687, forward strand.
CAGTCCTCATAAGGCATGTTTTCCAGCCCTCTCACCAGCCTCGTTGCCCTTCTTTAGACCTGCTCCAGCACCTCAACGTTCTTATCCTGTGGTGCCCAAAACTGGACACAGTACACCAGATGTGGTTTGCCAAGTGCAGGGGCATGATCACCTCCCTATTGCTGGTCACACTGTTTCTGATACAGCTCAGGATGCCATTGGCCTTCTTGGCCACCTGGGCACACTGCTGGCTCATGTTCAGCTGGCTGTCCAACGGCACCTCCAGGTCCTTTTCCACCAGGCAGTTTCCAGCCACTCCTCTGCAGGCCTGTAAAACTGCCTGAGATTGTTGTGACCCAAGTGCAGGACCCAGTACTTGGCCTTGTTAAACCTCATACAAATGACCTCAGCCCATTGTTCCAGCCTGTTCATATCCCTTTGCAGAGCCTTTCTACCCTTAAACAGATCAACACTCCCACTTAATTTTGTGTCATCTGCAAATTTACTGAGGGTGCACTCGATCCCCTCATCCAGGTCATTGATAAAGATATTAAACAAGACCAATCCCAAAATCGAGCCCTGAGGGACACTGCTCGTGACTGGATGCCAACTGGATTTAACTCCATTTACCCCAACTCCCTGGGCTTGGCCATCCAGACAGTTTTTAACCCAGCAAAGGGTCCACCTGTCTAGGCCATGAACTGCCAGCTTCTCCATCAGGATGCTGTGGGAAATGGTATCAAATGCCTTACTGAAATCCAGGTAGACAACATCCACTGCTTTTCCCTCATCCACCAGATGGGTCACCTGGTCATAGAAGGAAATGAGGTTGGTCAAACAGGACTTGCCCGTGTTGACTGGATCCGATCCCCCTGTTGTCCTGGACTTGCCACATGATTGCCCCCAAGATGAACCATTCCATAATCTTCCCCAGCACTTATGTCAGGCTGACAGGCCTGTAGTTCCCCAGATCCTCCTTCCTGCCCTTCTTGTAGATGAGTGTCACATTGGCAAGTCTCCAGTCTTCCAGGACCTCCCCTGTTAACCAGGACTGCTGGTAAATGATGGAGAGAGGCTTTGAAGATCCCCTGCCCGCTCCCTCAGCATTCTTGGGTGGATCTCATCTGGCCCCACAGACTTGTGGGTGTGGATCTCATCTGGCCCCACAGACTTGTGGGTGTCCAACTGGCTTAGCAGGTCCTTCACTGTTATTTCCTCGATTATGAGGGGATCATTCTGTTCTCCATCCCTTTCTTCCAGCTCAGGGGACTGAATACCATGAGGACAACTGGACTGATTATTGAAGACTGAGGCATTCAGTACCTCAGCCTTTTCCTCATCCTTATTAGCAATGTTCCCCCTCACAAAATAAAATAAAGGATGGAGATTCACTCTGGTCCTTTTTTTGTTGTTAATATATTTGTAAAAACATTTATTATCCTTTGCAGTGGTGGCCAGGCTGAGTTCCAGCTGAGCTTTTGCCCCCCTAATGTTTTTTTCTACATGACTAAATGTCTATACTCTTCCTTAGTAGCCTGTCCCTTCTTCCAAAGGGATACAGGATATACTACTAATGATTTGGTGAGTTTGAATTAAAAATATAACCCGATTTCAACCAAATATTTTTAAGCACTAGTAGTGATAAATACTAGGCTGATGTCAAGGAAAAAAAACAACAAATGAGCTTGAAGATTATAAAATAAGGACTGAGTCTTGTACTATCTCTTTCATCAAACCTATTCCCTTTCAGTTGTTTGGGGAGTTTTGTCTGAACAGAATTGGAGAATTTGACTCAAGGCATTTTCATAAGTGACAGCTGATTGATAGGTGGAGACATAAAATTAGAAGCTTTAGCAGGGAATAGCTTGCAAAACTAATAGAAGCACAAGGAAGAGCCTAGGAGGGAAATTTAACACAAGGTTACTACAAATTGTGATTTTCCCCCCTCCCTCCCAGTCTGTAACTTCATATAATAGGCTTTTCCTCCTAGGGGAAACCTCCCTTCTGCAGAGCCCAGACTACAAGCTAGACTGTGATTATATATGTATGCTTATGCTCACACACACCTATATTCTATTTCTGAAACCATCCTTTTTCTGCTTCCACTCACTCTAGATTACCTTTGATCAGCTCTCCTCTGCTTCTCCATTCTCCATAAGCACCTGGCTATGCTAGTAAAGTAGACAGTGTGTACTGAGAGGACATGAACAGCCAGAGTGTCTCTAGTCTGTCTTGCCTAGACAAAAATAAGGACATTAGTGTAAATTGCTCTGTGTGAAGCCCAAGCATTAGCTTCAACATAATATCTTGTAGCTAGAAAAAAATGCAACTTCATTCTACTGAAATGAGTAACAAAATTCCTGATGGGACCAGTACTAAATGTTTTAGCTCCTGATAAAGTTTTTTTGAAAAGCTTGAGATATTGAGTGAACTAGACCTGTTTAATACTATGCCGAAAGTTTTCTAGGGGTCCTCTACAGGGGATAACTGCAATTTGATATTCTAAAAGCAACCATACCACACACAAGGGCAACAGTACACACAGAAGGGTCACTTAACCATCATTCAGGAACGTGTCTGTGTTCTGAAAACCCTCATAATCACATGTTGAATTCCTAAACTTTTAAGGAGATGTAAATAAATAGCTAATACAAAACACATGTGGATGCTAGGTATACATAGGCAAGTTCTTGAAAAAACTTAGGGCCTTATATGTAGTCTTCAGTGTAAATTGTATTTATTTATTAATCTATGCCTACATGCTCTGGTTGTCCTCCACAAAGTTTACCTGTAAATAAAGGTCTTGAGGGGTGAAAACTGTGAAAAATAGACTCATGAATATGATTTCATAATCAGAGAAGCCAACTATATTTCAAGCTATTGACAAAGAGAGAGTTTCTCACTTGTTACTATCCTCATCAAAGGTTCTTGATGCTTTTTTTGCTAGTATTTTGTGGCAGTTTAGTAATCAGGACTAGAAACACACCTGTCTGAAAATTTTATTTTACTGCTAGTTTTGCTGTAGATCTGTCCTCTCCTGCAGCTGACAGTGCAACCACAGAATTAGGCATGCCGAGAGAAGCAGGTGACAACATATCCAGATAAGGGTGGAAAGGCTGGACTGTGCTTCTGGCAGCAAGACCAGCTTAGGTTGACTGAACACAGACATGAGACCAAATGTCATTATTTTAAAATAAACCTCAAATTTTAATAGCAACTGTAGTACTTTATTTCTCAAATATTAAGGGCAATCGGTAAGACATTCAAGACAACTATTTCTCCGCTAAAGCAAGAGACAACACAGAACCAGAAATATTTGTTTAAACTCATCATGAATTCATATAGTATGTAGATATGCTTCCTAATCATACAATAGTTTTTGCATTCCAGGAGCTAGAAAAAGATAGTTTTGGAGGTAACAGTGTTGTTAGATGGCATATACTAGCATGGCTCAATTATTAGCAGTTGGTCAGCTCTGAGCTTTATGCTACTAGAAGGCGAAATTTACGGCAAGAGGACAGACTGGAGACATATGATCTCTAACGATAGAAAGGAAATTCTATTTTAGCATAATGCTTCCAGAAGCTTATATTATCTTAACTAGTACAATAGTGAACTGTAGTTCCTAAAGTGACCCGCTAGAATCGGCAAGGGCTGATACAGGACAGACTCAGAAAAAAAAGTTGAAATATGAAATGCTTTCTAGTCTGTGTTGAATGACTCATCTTCAGTATTGGACAGACAAAATATAAAAAAAAGAAATAAAAAATAAATTTGTATAATCATATAATCACCATGGTTGGAAAGGACCTCCAGGATCATCAAGTCCAACCTTCCTCCTAATTTCCCTAACCACTAGCTCATAGCCTTAATTGCCACATCTACTCATTTTTTGAACACCTCCAGGGATGATGACTCCACCACCTCCTTGGGCACCCCATGTCAGTGTCTGACCACTCTCTCAGTGAAGAAATTCTTCCTAATATCCAATCAAAATCTTCCCTGGCACAACTTGAGACCATTTCCCGTTGTCCTATCATCAGTAATTTGTGAGAAGACACCAACCTCACCACAACCTCCTTCTAGGTAGTTGTAGAGAGCAATGAGGTCTCCTCTCAGTCTCCTCTTCTCCAGACTAAGTAACCCCAGTGCTAAAAACCCACATGATATTTTCATCAGTAGTGATTGTCTATGAATGCATGAGTAAATTATGCCAACTAATTTAGCCTTTATATAAATTACTCATGAGGCTCTACTGGAGATTCAGACTACTTGGATACCACCTTTACGTGTACATCCATTTCACACTTTGGTGGAGTTGCTGTCATGCAATACTATTGCTGTGAAATGCTATAAAGCAGTATGTAGCAAGTACAGCATATTCATTTGTGTTCTTCTCTTATATTTATGCTCTTTTTTTCACCCAAGAGCAAATAAATAATTTGGTACTTTTAGAACTGCAAATGTTTGCTCCCTGATAATACCCCCTGTAGTCCACTCAACAATAAAAGAATTGTGCAACATCTTTTGTTAAAAGATCGAAGCCATGTTAGGTTGCAAGAATACTGAAATATACCAAAGAAGAATAAACTAGGGACTGAGTTTTTGCCCTTCACTACTTGCACAGTCTTTGTCAATTAAAAATAATAATTAATTATTTAACTATTAACTAATTAATAATTAAAAAGTTTTTTTTTCTAGAAACCTGTTTCCTAAATTTCATCCCAAAACACTACTTGCTAATATTAATACAACCTGAGATTTTGCAAATTAAGATAGTCTATTTTCATCTGTATTGACTAAAGCTGGTTCACAAGTACTGTTGATTATCCAGTTGCTGCAAAGTGAAAAATAGATATTATAAAATTCCAACAAGCATTTAATAACTGATCAGGTAGTATTCTATGTGTAAATAGAAAAAGACACGGAGAAAATAATCAGGATGGGAAATATGCTAGGGAATTTATTATTGATATGAAATGACAAACCAAAATGCAAGCCAACTTTGAAAATTTCAAAGGGAAAAGAGAGGAAATCGAATACAAAAATTAAATTAGAATTGACTGCAGGGAAAACAAACAAACAAAAACAAACAAACAAATTTGCTCCATAAATGGAAGAATTTTATAGATCTGAATTTCAGTCCAAGGGAACATCTATTGAGAGAACTGAAAAAGCTTGAATTGGTATAAGAGGACTCATGTGGAGTAAAAGAAAAGTGCATGTAACAACACAGGAACTCAGGAAGAGTTTTAGCTGGATTATAAAAATGATCTGGTTGTAATATTTATTTAATATTATATTTTTCCAGAGTCCTAGTATATCATGGTGTAGACATGGATTAAAGATTTAAAGGAATCAAGAGAGAAGTAAAATCAGCAAGGAGTGGTGATACTTCTTTTTGGATAAATTTGGTACACCTCCACAAAGCAAATATCTGGACATCTTGTGTGATTATTAAAGTTTTCCATAATCTGAAACATTCAAGTCACATAGAGAATACCTTCTTCATGAACATAAAGTTAAACATGAAGACAAATTGTTTACAATCAAGATTTAGATACTCTGTGCGGTCCTGAGGCAAACAGTTGGATGAATTCAATCCCTGTACAACAGGTTGCATTGTTGAATAATTAAGAATATAGACACTGTGCCCACAGCGAAGGAATATTAATTCTTGCTAAGCTTTAAAATACAAATTTCACCAGTTTAACTAATAATGAAGTCTCTATTTGTAGAATTACTTGCTGACTGGCAGAGGAGATTGAGATTAACAAAGCCAGTCAATAGGAAATTAGAGGTATATTGAATTACAAAGGGATGTTGTCCAAATCTTGCCTGGAGTAGCCTGGTACTGCATTTACCAGAGCACTTCCAAGAGGACAAGCTCACATTTTAATTTGCTGAGCATTGTTAATGTGCAGAAAATGATTAGAATTACTTAATTCAAGGGTTGCCTTATCAAGTAGGGATTTAGATGCTATGTTTCAAAAGAGCACTTGTGTTGGGTCTTGTTTGTCTTGGACATAATAAAACAGCTATCTTCAATTATTGGTGCATCAAACATTAAACCTCAATATTTTAGTAATTATTGGCTTAATAGAAGAGACCTAGCAAATTAACTCATTTTCATTACATTATTTCAAATTATATTATATCATACTACAGCAAATCAGATGTGATACAGTTTCATATTGCTGCAAATATCCAAACCTCTTAACAGTCGCTATCAAAAACTTGTTAAACATATGTAGATTTGGCACCAAAAGTGACATTTTTACTCCAAATAGCTTCTTTAGTCACAGTTTTCACTGTGAAACAGAAATAATTGATTCATCTTCTCATCCACAGTTAACAAGTCCTCACCTTAGGGCTTGTACAGCTGTGGTGACTCTGTACCCTGTACATGCTACATGTAGCAAAGAGTGACAATGTCTCCACTAACATGACAAAAATTGCTATGGCACCTTATCACAGAGTCACCCACAAAGGAAACAGAGCAGATATCAGGCTAGAATATTGGAATCACTCCAACCAAAAATTACCCAGAACTCCAACGAGCCAAAGAAAATCACAAGTTCCCATGTCAGGTGGGAATATAATACTCCAGAACCAGTTCCTAAGTTGCATAAATAAAATGTTCACACACACTCTCACAAAAGAGAAACCCTCCCACTAAAGTGTATCCAGGAAGGGGATACACTTTATCCATAAGGGTGAAAGTGCTCACTCAAAGATATATCCAGAATAAGTATTTGCTCACCAAAGTCAGAGTGAGGTCTCACTCAGTCCTGGGAATTTCCTTGGGCAGCATCCAGGTCCAAAGGAGAGTCCCCAAATTCCAACCCATTACTCTGAGCGGGATCAACTCAAAGCAGCTCTCTGGCAGGGCTCCCTAGTTGAGTTTGATCCATAGTTCCAATTAGTTGGGGACAAACGTGAAAAAGGCAAGGCAAGGTTCTGCAGCAAAGTGATTTGGTTTCAATGGTCAGAAAGCCCTTGTCTTTATCAGGGTTTCTGCAAGCCCCAGTCTTAGCTGGGTCTTTCTCAGGGTGGGTGCATCTGCGACAAGTCCACTCCACATGTTTTTCTTACTTTTTTATTAAAGACAGTAGAACAAATTTTATGAGTGGTCCTCATCACTCCACTGCAAAATTAACCCTGTTAACTTAAAACTCTGAGGTACTGTAATTCTGGTAGCTAAGAGACTTGCATCCAACCTGTGGGATTTTCACAGAAGTGCACGAGTAGCTGTCACACAGTCTATTCTTGTTGCTTAAGGGCTAATACAAAAGAGTAATGGCATGAAATGTCATGTCACACAATTACATGTCATGTAATTATCATGAGACCGCATTCTTCTTCTCAGGGCATGTGGCTGAGTATCCTACCCAAACAATCAACATTGGCAAATAGTTCAATCGTGTGACAAGACAGCATTTGGCAACTAGCAATTTGAATGTAATACTAATTAAAAGGTTTCTCTCTCCAGCAAAAGCCATGACAAATGAAAAAATTCTCTAAGAACTACTGCACTGCTTGTTAGAACTTTTTAATAGAGCCATTTTGGGGTTATGTGATAAAAAAACTTACAGATAATATTTAGATAAATGGAATTTGTTCTAGACATTCAGGATGAAGAGTAGAGTCATTCAGAGCTTCATCACAAGAAAATATGATGTGTACCTTGGGGAAACAAACCAGTTACTTTCCATGGACAGTCTTTCAAGCACTTACATTTCAATACCATTCACTCTGTAAGCAAATTAACATGTATCTTTATAGAAATGACCTGCTGAGAAACTACTGTGTTTTTCGCTATCATCTGTGGGACAAGAAAATCATGTTTCCACAAATCACTTTGTAGAATAGTCATTTAATAAAGATTTATGATACAATTAATGCCTCTAGATTTAACATGAATGACCAGAATTTCTTTACATTTGTCTTACCTTGAAATCTCTAATTTTGTGACATCTTTTCTTCTTTGCAGTTTATACTGCAATGTAACTAACTACGTAATGCAGATTGAAAATACTGCCCTAATTTTCTAGTCAACTCAGTGATGATTGTGAAATAGCTGTCGTGCAGTACATTACCACTTTGTAAACGTTTCCATATTCAAAATATCAGTTATATCCCTGCTTTGTGGCTGTGACTCATATTTAACTTCAAAATGCACAAAAACCTGAAAGGTATAAATGATTGTTTAGGATAGTCTAAGCTCTGATACTTCTGAGAAACAGGCAGATGAAAAATTAATCTTACACAAGAAAACAGGCTGCTTCATGTTCTGATTACGCAAATTCTTTGACTATGAACATTAGTTAGGGTAAATATGAACAGGTTCATATAAATCTCATTCTTCCTTTCCATTGCAGACCTAGAAGGTAGATATTAACTGAACATTCTCCAGGCTGCAATGTTTGTATGCATAACTGATTTTAAAATTTAAAAATATTATGGTTCAAATAAAAACTTAAGATACTTTCTTTGGAAACTCTGTCAGCAATAGCATATTTTTATGTTATTTTCCCCAACATTTTCCTTTCCGTTCATTAGAATTATTTAGGAAATTGTTTGAACAACATTAAAACTACATGCTTCAGTGAAGAAATTGTTTTTCTGGAAGACTAGTTTTGTCTCCATTAATGCAGACTTTAGAGTTTAATTTTTTTCTCTGTGACTCCATTGAAGTGTTACTCTTTATTTGTTTCTTCAGCACATTTTTGAGGGCTGTCTTTTTGTTATTCTTTCACAAGTAGAACTTCCCACAAACTTAGACATACTCTTCTTGGATCTTCACCATTCTTGTCTTTGAAAATACATGGTCAATATTAATACATGAGCATTTGATTCTGAAAGCACTATGAAAGTGCTTCAGAATTAGGCAGATTTCTTTTTAGACAATGCAAAGTTAGACAAAGCAAAGCCAAGCCCAACATACATACACGTACATACATATCACGTATCAGCCTCCTTTGAGAGTAGTTTATTATAGCCTGCTAAGGGATCTCCCCTCTCATCTTCTTCTCCCTTCCTCTTAGATGAAGGAAATACAGAGAAAATGCCTTTCCAGAGTCCTGGTTTGTCTTGTTTTGTCTCTAAAATGATTGATGAAAGACACACAGCCCTGAAAACACTTTACGTTGCTTTCAGCTCTTTGGTAGGAAAGCTTCTACTTCTTAAAGATTTACTGCCTCACAGAGGTGGATTTTGCTGTTTTCTTACCTTGATAATCAGATAGTATTCTGCTGTTGCAGTTTGTACCTCTATCAGCCATCTCAATATTTCATGGTTTATTACAGCTATAGCATTGTCTATGTCTATTATGCTCCCTCCTACTGATGAAAATTTTGCACAAGTATCTTTTTTTTTTCATATACATATATATTTAGGTTGGCAGATGTCAGTATTTATGAAGTTTATGGATCACAGAATTATTCAAATTGTGTTTGACAATTTTTCTCAGAGGAAGGGGATTCAATGGTGTAGGATCTTACGTGACCATCTAAACTTCTATATTTTTGTTTCCCTTCCACATATCAACTTAATATGCTCTCATCTCACTCAGTTAGGCAATTGTGTGCCTACTCATATGCCTCGTGGTCAAGCTCAGTGAACCTAGCATCATCTATTCTATATTCATAAACATTCCTCTTTTAAATTAGTTTTCTACTGCATAGACACTCACACTTCTGTTAGTTGTTCCATTTCTCATGTCACAAGAAACACAACATCTTTGCTTTTTTTATTATCAGATTGAAGTAGTACTCTCCAGAGAGAAGAGCTTGGAATATGTATTAAAACAGATATGAGAACAATAGCAGGTTTATTTCATAGACTAAGAGCAACAAGTACATTGAGAAATAATCAGATCTCCTAAAGATCAGCTAATCAGGTGGTTCAAGAACAGCAGTATCTTTAAGAAGAATTGATTCAGAAACTTATTAACCAAGTACCACTACTCATTCTACAGACAGTTGCTGTCCTTTCTTAGGACATAACTGTGCTCAGATCTGTCTGCCAAGCACCCTTTCTAACGCAGGAATAAATGACCCGTAGGACTCTAAATTAATTATTGTTGCAGTCTGCAGAGCTTTGGAAGCCTCTCCAATGGGTATGAGGGAACTATTTTTTCTGTTTCCTTTTGCAGTTATTTTGTAGAGGGACTGAATGCTTGTTATCCTTATTTGTATTGTGATTTACAGTCTTCTAGGCAAGCACAGAGAAGTATATAATGCAGATGTACCTGTTACTGGCCAGCTAGACAGTAACCAGAAGAAATACATTTTGCCTACTGACAGTCAGGTATGCTTGTCTGTGGGCAGGTAAAAGAAGTCTTATGTCACTGTCTTCCTCTGGACTCTTTTGTCTATGTCCCTGACGTATACTGTCTGAATAGTTAAATCTGGGATAATGTGGCTTGCCCCTCTAGCTGTGAACTCTCGGATCAGGAGCCCTTTCTTGTGCTCTTTAGTCCTTGGAGACTGCATTCATATTATGGAGCAATAAGCTATAGAGGCCATAAAGGAATTAAAATTGACAGCAGCGAAAGACTTCAAGAGGAGGATCAGAGTTGAGATTGCAAAGTCATGTACCTTCTAAACATTGCTGTGTAAAAGTCAGTGTAGCTCTTATTTTGTAGAAAAAGGACTTTAAGAGGCTAGGACAAAGGCATTGATAAACAGCAGTTCTGGGGACAATCAATTTCTTACAGAAAATTTGGAAGGAAGAAAGACCTTTTAATTACCAATAAACCCAACACCCACGAGTGACTTTAGTAATAAAGGAATTACCCTTCTTTACCTGGCAATAAATTGAGCTTGCAAAGGAAAACAATTCACACATAGAAGTAAAACATGAACTAGTAATTAAGCAAAGACTCCTGAGTAGACTACTAACAAACAGGACTTCTAACACTGAGATTGTATCTGGAGAGGTGTTTGAATCTCACTGTTCTTAGTGTCCCCTATGATATTGTACACTTAACAATTGTGCAGTGGCTATACACAACTCAGGCAGTTTAAAAGGAATTAGTTAATTTTTATACACACACACAAGCACATATACATATGTATCTATACATCGTCATCATCATCATCATTTAAAAATCTATATGATGTACTTTCAGTAATGCTAGTGCTTGCCCAGTCTATAGTGAAAATGCTTGCAATGCATTTGATTCTCTCTTAAAAGCCTTACTGGAGAGAAGATTTGAAAATGCCAGTCAAGCTGCCCACTGCTCAGAGTCCTCAGCATGAATTCTGAAAGAACTATGAACAAGGAGATGTCTAATGGATGGTAAAGAGTATAGTAATCAGTACTTGCATAACACTTTCTACAAAAGGCTTTTAAAGCTGTTTTAAAGAACTAAAAATTATCAGTTTGAGTTCGAGAACAGGAAACTGTTACACAGAGTTCTCATGTGTTACAGAGAAATTTTTGTCCAGATATTCTGTCCTTGAGGTTTCTGATTCTTCAGTCTTCTAACTCTTCTGAATCTTTTCATTATGGTGGCAAACTTATTAATGTGTTGTTGGGATGTAAAATTCTAGCCTGTTTCTTTTTTTCCCCCTCATGCTAACTAATCTACCTCTACAATTAGAATTTGTACTACAGGGAAAAAAAAAAAAAATCTAAAGATATGATGAAGTACTAACACAGAGAAATATATAAAAGATGATTTTTCTACTCTTTTATGAAATAATTTACATAAAAGTCTAAAGTTTTTTCAATTTTAGGATGAGTAAAAACTCTCCCTCTAAACTTGTCTCTAAAGCTTTAATTTCCTTGATTCTTTTCTTAAAAGAACTATACAAAGTCAAGTCCCTACACTACACTTGCACTCCGAAGTCCATTTTCAGTTTATCCTTGACTTGACCAATAGTGAAGTCCCCACTCCTTTGTAGTTTGTACCTTTTCTTTTATCTAGGTCAGAATGAACATGTCACATTATAAATATTTTAGAAACTTTACTTTCTGAACCAAGTGACCTACAGTTATTCCTACTTTTGAGGTAATCAGCTGGATGTAGCAAACAGACCTTTATCTTTCAGTAGGCTGTTATTATTTGAACTATAAGACAAAGATAATTTGGCATATACAAAACACTTCAGTGAAACAGCAAGCCAAATTTTAGTGGCAGGAATGAATACTGAGCCATAAAACCTATGAAATTTAGAAATGCTGTGGTGCTCAGAAGTAGACAGTATATACACTGAGAAACATCCCAGTGAAGAAGGAAGTATTATTCAGTTTAACAATAGAAAGTAGAGATGAATCTATGGAAAAGTCATAAATTGGATCCTCATCTTTTGAGACCTTGCCTAGATCTTTAAACATTAAATCAATCCTAATTATATTGCATAGTAGAATTTCATTAGATCTTTAAGACTGTACCTCCCTTTCCTCAGAACTGGATCCACTTATAGATTATTTCTCCATCAAGGCCAAGAAAGATGTTCAATCATCAAAATCAGAAAACATGCACTCCAAAATATCCATTTCTTCCTCCTCAACACCACTTTTAAATTCTTACAATTTGCCTCTTTTTCTGAATGGAGATATTTGATCTGGGAATTGTCATCAAACTATTGTTGAAACTAACCTCTTGTAATCCCATTTCATCAATAGATAAGACCAGAAGCCATAAGTTCATGAGGGATATGGTTTAGTGATAGACTTGGCAATGTTGGGTTAATGGTTGGACTTGATGGTCTTAAAGGTCTCCTCCAACCAAAATGATCCTATGGCTAGAAACATTATAATTTTTTTGGAAATGGCATCTTTAGCCAGTATGACTTTGTTAAAAATCATAACTGACATTTTCACAATTGAAAATAGTCATAGCCCAATTTGACACAAATTATATCCTACATTACACTTGAGACAATTATAATTGAAGATAAACCAAACAGAAAGAAATCTGAGAGAGATCAGCAGTGTACTATCTGCAAACTTAATCTTTCACTAAAGCAGAATAGATGGATGTTGTTTAACAGGAAGGGGTTTGTTTGTTTGATTGCTTTTCCCTTTCTTTGCTTTCTTTATATCTCAAAAAAATTTTGTGACAATGTTTATCTCACGTCTTGGACAAAGTTGAATTGTTACTGATCAAGATTCACACAGAGTCTGAGGGAGCCCTGACAATTTATAATGTAGCAATGCATGCTAATAGTTTTCTAAATTATTATGCATTACATTCAAGGGAATTCAAGAAATTTCTAAAACTCTGTCTCAGTGTAAATTCATTAAATGACAAGTGACAGTTCAGCAGAATAATACCTTTTGGAACCTGAAAAAACCAACCAACCAACCAACCAACCAACCAAAAACCCTGCAAATTTCATATTCTATTGGTAGTAACTGAAAACAGCTCTGACTCCTGCTCTCCAGGTTAACATAGCAACCCCACAGTGACAGATATCTATTCAGATGGTCACACCTACAATTTCCTTTTTTTTGGTAAAATGACCATTGTAATCATCTTTCAGACAGCATAGCAAGGTTTTTAAGAGCTGCAGATGTAAGGTCATAAATAGACCACTTGTTAGATGGAATTGTAGTGGATGGTTTGATATTATTTGTTAGGTGTCAGTGCTCTATCTGAAGAGTATACATGGAGGGTAGATTATTCATGCGTCTTTCCCTTTTTCTTTCTGTCACAAAAGAGATTTGACCCAATCCCTAATCTCCAAGGGAGAAGAATTCAGGTATGCTACTGAGACTTGAGCTCATTCTGGAGCTGCATATTAAAGCAAAGTGTAAGAGATCCAAATAGTTTCGGATTGCTCTGTGAGATAAATCCCAAATCTCCATGTTTTCTGCTGTGTCCTTCCTCAAAACTTTCTAGCTTTTGTTTTTATAATACATAAACAGTCACTGACACAAGTCCTAATGCTTCAATGGCAAGTGCTTTAATCACTAGGCAGTCAAGGTATTTTGAATCTGTCTATAATAAATATTCTGCAGTTTTTACATGGGTTCTTGAAAAGGCATTGTTTGGAGGTTTATTTGTACGTTTTCTGGTTTTGTTTTTTACACCATCTTTTCTTTTCAAGCAAACCTGCTAAATCCATTATTTTTTTCATCCAGTGACTCCTGGGCTCTGGAATAGGGAGTGTAGACAAGGAATCTTAATCTCAGTAAGAACAGTAAGAAAGCCTTGTCTAAGAATGCTTATAACCATAATACAATGTTCCTGTCTTCTGTCAAAACCTCTATATATCCGTTATTCAGAAAAGGCTCTGCCTTAAAAGAAGAGTGGCTCTGTCCCATACGGATTGATTCAAATCTTTTTACTGCCAACACGTTTGTCAGTGATGCTATAAATAGGTAAAAAAATGTACCAACAAAACAAACAAAAAAGCAGCAAGATTTAAGTGTTTTCCTACCATATGTTTTTATTAAATATCAAAAACTATTTTAGCTTGTGATTTCTGTATATGATTTATAATAATAATGGTTGCAAAATAGACTAGCAGTAATAGAAATATAGCAGTAACTGAGATAGGAGTCCTGAAATACACGCCCAGCACAACTATGTAAACCCATTGCCATCAGCATTTTTTTCTTCTAACTGCATTTTTTTGTTTGCATGTTTGTTGTTACTTGTGACATTATACAGAAATGCAATATATGTTTTCTATCACTGATACTTAGTTCCTGAGAATAGGTTTCTATTGGAGGTATGAAATTTCATGATGACTAAGTGACTTCTAGTCTAGAGGTATACAACAAATAAAACATCTGAACAACCATCTCTCAGTGTGAATATTACATTTAATTAAGACCCTGTCTTCAGCCTTTTAGTACAGTTTGCAGAGTCTATTGGCAAAACAAATTGCCTAGTGAGAATTTATATAGGCTGAGGAAGAGGCGTCTTCACTACGTTCTTTTTTAAAAAATGGAATACTGAATACATTATTCAAATGATAAATTTATCCAGAATGAATTGCTAGAGATCTCATCAGTCAATATCATGATGTAAAACAGGAACTAATTCAATTCTTTTATTAAGTGAAATGATGTATAGGTTTGCAGAACACTTAAGATTCATTTAAGATCTAACATAATACAAGCAACAAAAGCAATCAGAACTAAAACTTAAGAGCAAGAGCAATCACATTTTTTTTTTACTAGCTATACTAAACACCATGTAACATTTATTTTAGTTTGCTTATACTGACATGGCATGTTTTTTTGTTAATTTATACTCTGTCCTGGTCAATATACTTTTTTCCAAGTTGCAGCTAATTACATATGTATTATTTACACTATGTGTAAAAAGAATCCTAAATGTACAAAGACAAACCAGTCAGAGATTAAAGTAGTCCACCATTAAAGTATTCTCAGATGAAGAAATCTGATTTTTTTGTGTTTTTAACTGTAAAGGGAGTGCGAGGCCAGTTGATTTCTGCAGTGTTTCTTTTAACACAGTGTACTAATGAGGCACTAAAATATTTTAAAAGTTTTCAAAGAATGAAGAGTAATGCAAAACAAGAGTTGTAAATAGAGACATTTTCATTAGACAAACAAATGTGTTTGGAAGCAATAGACAACATTTGGGCTGATAAGACATCTTCATATTCGAGTTTTAATTTGTGTGGTTAATTTTCATATTTAAGAAAACAGCATTCTACCCTTAAGTAAAATCATTAGTGTCCAGAAATTTCCTAAATATACCAGACTTTTAAAAAAGTCATGACATTGCAATACAGTCTGCTGTGATATGTAAAATTAGACTTTCTGGTTCTGTAACTGAACTGGAAAACCATAAAAGAAATACTCTGAATCAAATAGAAAAGTGTATTTGTTTCAGGGGAAACAAAAATAATTGGAGGTTGAGGCACATGGAAACTTTTGGTTCAGCTTCAAACTTTTTAATCTTTTATTCTTATTTTAGTTATTCTGTCATGAAAAAAATGTTGTTACTTTCTTTTTAAGGGTTAAATGTACCTAAATAATTCATTTAGATATTGGAACATTTCAGTACCTGTCTCCTGCAAAATTCAGTTTTCCGATAAACTTTCATTTTGCCTGTTGAGAATATACTTGGATTTGTAGTTAAAATTACGCTGTTTTATGGCTTCCTCTATGGTAGCGTAAGCAATGCCGATCTTTTTACATAGCAGGAAAGTCAGATATTTGCATAACTTTCCATAAGGTTCTGTCTTTTTCAAATGCAGTTATTTGTCTTGATGTGGGCACATTGACCTAACGCTTCTTTCCTTTGTTGTGTAGTCTACCAGAAGGGATGACACAGGGATCCTTCTTTGGATCAAAACAACAAATTTGTCATGTCTCAGCATTCTGAAAGCAGTGGATTTTATTTCAGTGGGGTAAACAGATGTGCATTCATACACTTTTACTTCTTACAAAAAAAAACCCCAAAAAACAGTCTTTTTTTTAAAAGAAATATTACAACATCCTTAAATAGGGAAAATGCTGTAAAATTCTTCATTTAGCGCAGTTTGTATAGCACATAGAACAGATGTTCTTGAATCCAAGGCCATAATCACCATTGGAGACTGTCAGTATGTAATTGAGTTTACAAATCCCACTCATTTTTCTGCCACAGTCAGTGTGGAGCATAGATGGATTTAGTGCATGGGGAAATCCTAAATCATATGCAACTACTTATCTGTTCGGTCTTGGCCTAAGTTCAACAGATTCATTTCATATTATCCTTCATTTTGTCAATTTTACTGCGGGCATAAACAAATGAATTCCAAGAGATTTAATTAATGTGCTCTCATGTTATACAATAAGCATTAATGAATCTACTTTTCATTACATATTTCTGTTAATGAGGACATCTAGAAGACTAGATCAACAGATGCATATATATGAATGCTTTGCTAATAATACAAAAAGATTAAAACTTCTCAGTTCCTTAACTAAAGGCGCAAAGCCTCAAGAAAGAAAACTGTTTTGATTTTTTTGGCTGTGTATCACGCACTTAACACCCGTATGAATGAATTCACATCACTTGAATGTGAATTCATGTCCTTCATCTGTCTAGAGCAATGGCCATCTGTTAGGATGACAGGACACATTTTACTAAGCTGGACCATTGCTTGAGGACAGATATGTCAAGAAGTGGCTGGTTTAGCCGTGTAGCCTGTAAAATACTTTACATTTCTTTATACACAAAAGCCTTAGAGTTGAATGTCACCATTCACAAAATCATATTCTTTGAACCTCCATGCCACAGAGAGAACATATATACAAAAACAGATATAAGGAATGGGAAGGAGCAGCTGTGGCTATCAGTAACCTCAGCCACACCAAAGGTTAGGAAACCAAAGATCCCCAAGTGGATTATAAACACAAATTGCAGTGTCATCTCTACAGCAGCCTATAGTGTCAGAGGGGCTAAATGAATTACAGAGAAATTACTCCGTTGGAATTCAGTGGAAATAAATACTATTGCCATTATTACCAGAGACCACAGAGACAGGTTTTGTTGCCTGCAGTGTTCATGGTTGGGCACCTTGCCAAGAGAAAGGTGACGCCAGGCTGACATAGCTGTAGAGATGTGTTACTCATAAGCATAGATAGAGGCACCTAGAATCTGTTGTTTTGGTTAAGCAAAAATGAAGTAGTGTGGATTATGACTCTGGTCTCTAAAAATACCACGAAAGGACAAGAGTTATTTGAGATATGAGAGAATATTAAAGCAAGAAGTAATAGGACTGTGAATACATCTTGGGATTTGGAAAATGATTCCTAAGCACTAGGTTAATGAAATTCTGAAAAGTTTTCCGTTAGTAGAAGAGCCAATATCACCTGACTCCTTTCAAAATGGTATTTTATAAACAAATGGAAGAAATTACATGAAATGTGCTGTCATAAGAAAAGATTGACATGATGGAAGAGGAGACTAATTTTGATTTTTATAGTCCTATGTATATGTTTGTATTCAGTATGGTCGTACTTAAAAGCACTACAGTACAGACTAACCAAAAAAAAAAAAAACTGTAAGCAAAAAAATTGAATTTCTGTCAATTTTTTTAAAGATTGTGTGGTCAAAATACAACATTTTATTTTCTGAACTAATAGCTTTAACAAGCCATAAGCCACACCACTTATCATCATAGCACCAGTGATGTCAATCTTTCTGTCCTGTTATTTCAATTTTGGTGCACACGTCTTTGTTTTTTATCCTATAAAGTCAGTTTTGTATGGCAATCCATAACAGTGCATTACCCTTCATTATATGCCACACTAAAAGCTATGACCACTACAAAATATTTAGAAATTACTAATTTATGTTCTGCTGCGACTACTGATTGCTATTCTGAATGTGTTCACTTCTTAGTTACCTTGTTCTTCCCCTTCTCCCCATACGTTTGATGAATCTATCTGTTCTCTAAGGAAACAGAATTTCCAAACACATGGGATGGCTATCAGCTTTCTTACGTTCTTTTTTAAACTCTCCCCTCTAAAAATAAAATTTGCATGTCACTTTCTTCCATTTAAAGACAGGAAGAAAGAAAAATAAGAAAAGTTTATTTTCTTTTAAAAAATCATTTTCTCCCATTCAATAACTGCACAATTGAAACAGAAGACAGGGAGCAATAAAACCTGAGGACCTACTCTGCCTACATTCACAAAGAAAACCTCAGAAACCTAGGTTTTTAAGATACTTTCAGAACACACATATACCAGAAATCTGCCATCCTGAAATTATTTTTAAAAATGAGAATAACATCTGTAAAGGCAAAGTATTTCCTTCCAAGACCAGTTTCAGATCTGCTCAAGAACTTCTAACATACTCGGTGTTTAATTCTGGGGTGTTCACCCTGCCATGTCTTTGATCTATGTGTTTCAAATGCTTAACCTGGTAATGGCAAATGCGTGAAAGGGGAAGGAAGATTCCTTTTTAAACACTTAATAGTAAAGGGAATCTGTAGAAGCTTTCCGTGATACCTGTGCATTCACAGAAAGGGTGAGCAGATGAAAAGAATGTGTTATCATATGACTGAAATGGTTTTTATCACTACAGCGCCCTAAAGGGGCTTCAGCCCAATGTAGTATAATAATTTATTTTTAGTTTGTGTATTGTCCCACTCCTTTTTTGTGTCTTTCAATTTTCTTCTTGTTGTGTGAAAATATATAAAAGGTCTCTGTGGAGCTGAGGTTTGTACCCATACAGAAAATGTCCATGATCTTTACTTCTGGAATCTTAACAAGGCCCAGTGTTAAAGGCACGCCTATAGCCATGCAGACAAAGGCAGCATACAGTCCTTGAATAACTCTGTATATAGGAGGGAAAAATAGTTTTCCAATCTTTTTACCTTGCAAGAGTCTGTTTTAATTTTTACATAACTTTACCAAACTTTCGACAATTTCCCTCAGCTTTCTTCAGGCCATGTGTCTGCCTCAGGCTGACTTGCTTTTACCCCTCCTGGTGATCAGCCAAAACTTAAGCGATTTCTAAGAACAAGATGAAGGAAAAATAATAGCAATAGGTTTAGCAAAAGAAGCAGAACAACAAGGAATATGGAGTGTCAGAATAGAAGCTCAGCTTGTCTGTTGGATGCTGCTAGGCTGCAGTTCATCATGCTGGAAACTAAGGCTTTGAAATAGCTATGCCATGAAATGGCAAATATTTCTTTAAAAAGGTAGTTGTCTGGTGGGAAGGCAGCACTAGTTGCACCCCTCTTTTAGCTATTTTCAATGATGAGGTCACTCACTGAGATGTCTGCTCATATTTTCCGTCTTTTACCTGCCAAATAGTGTATTTGTCACTGAGTTTTTTTGTGAAATGTTGCACTTTCAGGTGTGGTTGAGTCACACGGAGTTGTTGCTGATGCATAGCATACTACTCATGTACAAACACGCATCATCTGCACTGAACGCACTAGACTGTCAACGGAAAAAGGATCTCTAATCATACATTTAAAAAGTATCATGACCTTATAATGCAAAAACAAATATAGACTGAATGAACCACCTTCATATTCTTTCACCAAAGGTTTTGAAAACTAAGTATTTGCTAAACTGAAACACAAAGCACAATGACAGTAAAAACAACCTGCAGTTGTTGTAAGGCAAGTGTGTAGGGCAAAAGAAAATCATGGATGCCTTTTCTGAAACTTCCAATCTAACCTTTACACCTGACAAAAGGAGAATAAGATAAACTACTGATTAGTCTGAGAAGTAATGTTTATTAGATAGTAACTTTCTAGCATCCAATGCCTTTTGGTTTAAATGTTAGATTTCCTGCACTGACCAGAGTGAATTCATCAGACCTTTTCAGGTGATTGTCATAAAAAGCCTTTTAAACCTAACAGTCCCACTAAATATGGATTTAGTCACCACATATACAACAAAAAATCCTCCTGTTCTTCAGAGAGCTTATCTTACAAATAAATCAGTAAATACTGCTGCTTAGGGAACTGGATTGACCTAATACATTATGGTTTTTTTTTTGAAAACAAAATTTTCTTCTTTTGCTTAACTCAGGATCACTGAGTTTTATTTTTAAGCTATTGCTAAGTGCAATCATGCTATCAGTAATTCTCCTGCATCTTATTTATTGAATGTTTTAACTTCCTATGTTAAATGATGCATTATCAGTTTCTTCAAGATGAAATTCATCCTCAGTCAAGCCCTTCATTTTCTTTTTTTCAGAACTATTTTTATTTCACATTAAGTCTTTTCTTCATAAGTATAGCTCTATTTTTATTCCTATTTTGTTCTGCTTGTTAACTTCTGAGCCTGTTTTGGCTTGGATTTTAAATTCTTTCTATGCAAAATTAGTTTTGACTTTAAAGCAAGTTTTTTTTTTTTTCTTTTCACAAACAATGAGAAAGCGGACACACAACTCTCATCTATAAACACTATTAATTTTGATGAATCAGTATTTCAGGATAGAGCAGCAAAGTACCTGGCTCAACCCACTAAACATGACAGACCTCATACTGATATCTGTGTATGTGGTAAGAGGGACACAGACAGTAAGCAGGGTTTTCCAAAAGAACACTAAACTCCAGCATGAAGCTGCAATATGATTCAGTTATCAGTTTCCAATCAGAGCCTCTGCTTCTGTGCCTATGCTGCATGTTACAAGGACATGTGGAGCTGCTTGAGCTGATCAGAAAGCGAGTAGCACCTTCCCGCAGCAACTTATCCTGTGGGAAAAGTAAGCAGCACTCTCTTCTGTGATATTGCAGTGAAAATTGTCGACATATTTCTGTCCTTTCAGATGCCTTGGGGTGTTACAATGTGACATGTAGACATACCCTTATGACTGTGTTTGCACTCCTAATAATCCTCAGCTTTTTTACTTCCTAGCAGCTTTTTAGACTCAGGAAATACTTGCATTCTTCTGTTTGTTTTTTTCACGCAAAATTATTCTATAGCTGTAAGTCATCAACATGCTGCAACTTCTTAATCTGTTTTTTTAAATTTTATTTTAAAAACAATGTTTTTCTTGTAATTCTGTGTTGTGTAAAAATACTTCGGGATTTTTTATGCAATATATTGGTAAATCAGAAGCCTTTCAGAGATAATCTATTAAGAGTTTTGATACTTCTATTACTACACAATAATGCTTTGGCTCACTGATGTAACATGGCTGCATGTAGGTTTAGTCTGACGAGTTTTCATCTTCTGAAAACTGTAGTTGGTCTGTATTTATTTAATCCACTTTGTTGTAATTTTCAAGGAAGTTTTGACTGATAGCATGTTAGAGTTCTGTGAGCTGGTGGATCAAATCCAGACTTCCAGGTTGACATGATGAAAATACATATGAAGAAAAATTATTTTACCTATTGTTATTTTCCCAGTGACTAAGATTCCTTTATTGGATATTTTCTCAGGGAACACTACAGGGAAACACTTGAGGACTGGGGGGCAGACAGACAACAGTGAGCAGAAAAATTTTGAGACTATTGATAGTATATGAATAATGTGGAAAAGGAAAGTTTTGAATGGTTCTAGATCTTATTTTTGTTGCTGGAGTTACCTCTTGGAACATCTAATCTCATAGCTAAGGTTAGATTCTATCAAGTTGCTCTGCTTGACGTAGCAAATTATTCCTGTTTCCTAAGAGCATCTGTTATGCATACTGATGTGTGCCCTCCTGCTCTGTTCCAATCAGTGAGGACTAGCAATATTCCATTATGTGGGATAATATATTGTCCCACAGAAGCATGTTTTTATATTGGCATAATAAGATCTGAACCTACACACAACACATACCTATTTATCCAAATTTACCAAGGTAATCAAAGCCCCTTTGGCTAACTTCCATAAGCCTTGTAAGAGTGCCAAAAATGATGAAGCTGGACACCAAGAATTTGGTTTTCAGATAGGAAAAGACCAATGAACAAAATAGGAAACAATCTAAATCTCTTACCTCAACACCAAAACACTTCTCCCATCCTTTCATCTTCATTGTGAAAAAGGAATCACTGAAAGTCAATGACATTGAAACAAAGCCTTGGTATGGCTTGGTATGGCTGTTACCTCTTTGCCTTACAATGCCCCAGTCTCATTTTTCTCAAGACTGTATTTTGTCAATTTAAGGGCCATACAATTAAGAATTTTCAGGTCTTACAAAAGGAGCCCACATGTCTAATGGTATTTTTTACATTTGTCCCTCTATTATATTTTAAACAGATGCTCTTTATATTTACTTTTACTCTGCTTAGAGAAGCTGTGAAGTTAATAAAGTGACAAAATGTTCTAAAGATATCAGTGTTCAGTCTCACTCTGTTCTCCTTATATTTCTGTGCTAGCAATTCTCCCTTTTATATAGAATTGAAAAAGATTTTGCAAGCAGTTCAACTTTTTATCTCCAACAGGATGCAAATAGCCAGTGTAATTCCTTTATTAAGAAACCTAACTCTGCTCCCAAATATAGTGTTGTCCTGGTTTGGGGTAGAACAGAACTAATTCTGTTCAGTGATTTTAATTTTCAGCTAAAGCTCTGCTAAAGTTAACAGCATATTTTCACTGACAGTGTTTGCTACTATCAGTGATAATGCTCCATGTTTAGAGTTACTATCAGGGATTGGTGTGCAGACCAAGGTTACTGCTAAATCCTGTGTACCACACTGAGGGGTGCAGAAAGTAAAGGCTGCACCTGAAGGGAGGAGCAGACAAGACAGGTGACCCTAAATTCACCAATGGGGTATTCCATCCCATATCCTCCATATTCAGTATAAAAACTGAAGGATCACGAGGGTCAAGCCCTTTCTTTCTTCCTTCCTTTTGCTACTGCAATGGCTGATATCCAAGGAGGACTCCATCCGTTCTGCCTTTGATCCTGAGCAGTGTGTTCCTGAACCAAGTTCCAGAATGCAGCTCCTGTACCCAGTCGCCTCTGTCACTGAGCCCAGACTGGGACTTTTCCCTGGGGGCTGCTCCCTAGTATTGGGGGTGACAGTGATGTATTGCCATCAGGGGGGAGTTAGGATCTACTAGTTTCATATATATTCCATTTTATTATTAGTAGTAGTAGTAGTATTTTCATTAAAGCTGTTTTACTTTTCTAATCGATAAGTCTCTCTCCCTTATTCCCTTTCTCTTCCCCTTTGGGGGGAGGCTGAGATGTTAACAGAGAGCATCTGTTACAGATCTGGGGGCAGCCCTAACCCTATACCATGACAAGCGTCTTGCTATTGCCCTACATTCCACCCTACATCTCACCTTTCCCTTTAACTCTTCGCCTTTGTAACTTTTATAATACATCATTAGCACAGAACACACAGATTCATTGCCTAAATTTCTGTGGAAGTTTTAAGGTTACTTTTTTCAGTTCCAAAGCTTTGCTAGAGCATTGTTTTTTTCTCTCATGGAGGATATGTTTGGAATATCTCTGACAATAATCAAGAAGCACTTCATTACTTAAAAATGGTATTACATAATATGTGAAGGAACAGATTAATAATTTGTCTTTGGTCTGGAGTTTTTGGTCATGCTTTATATCCACCAGCAGTTGGTGTTAAGCCTAAATTTATCTCTACCACTGATTTTAGTCCTCTTCTCAAATTATCCATTTGAGGAAGGCTCTGCATGGGACAATAAGTATTAACAGATCTGCTCACTTCTTCCTTTTTCCCCGTCCTTACACAAATTTATGTCACACAGCTGGGATCCTGCAAATTTCAGAATACTTTTTGAAGTAAAGACAATTTAAGGTAGCAAACAAAGGAAACATGGGATAAAACAATTATGAAAACCATACATGAATGTTGGCATCAGAGTAACTGGAAACAAACTAACAATGATGATAAGTTGAAACCTTGGGAAGGCTTTTAATCACAAAAGTAAGAAAGCTGCAGAACAATTTTCCAAGTACAGAGAATATTTACAAATATTCTTATGGCCAAAGATGAACACATCACATACACTAAAAATTTACTGTTAGTCCAGATAATGTTTTAACGGATTAATAGTCCAAATTATCTAATGACTACAGAAAAAGCTCATTTATTATTAAAGTTAAAATTGTTATATAGAATAACCTTCCTAGTATCAATCCCTCTTCTCTGGTATTGTACTTAAAGTATTAATATACCTCTCAGTTCTAAGACTAAAAATTTCAGTCTTTCTTAGAAGAGCGAGAAAAATTACAATTTATTGTTGGCATTCTGAAACCTTCAGCA
>NW_008618134.1:37322-50471 GCF_000691845.1 Merops nubicus
TGATGAATTTATGTGAAAAATATACATTGTCTATTGCATAATTTGAAATAAGCATTCCTGGTAAGAAAGTTCATTCTATTGTAGTCATAGGGAGTTTTGCTATCAGATTTATCTGCCATTGTACTCACCATTTTAGTCTGCTGTCTTAAGATGCTCAGGAGGATCCAGTCACATGACAGATGGATCATTTCTGCTTTCTCCTGGATCAGTGGGTTTCCCAGAATTTCAGGGATCAAGCATTTAGAAGAAATATAAATATCCTAGAAATATAAGCTCTAGCAATTAAATACTTTGAAAAAGTAGTGAATTAAAATACAGGAAGCCTCAGGAGGTGTGAGGAGAAAAATTACCAGTGAAGATTGAAGCAAAAAATTGTTGAATACCTCAGCATTCTCATCATCTGTTCTTACCAGCTTGCCAGTCTTGCTTATCTGGGACATACACATTCTTTGACCTTCCCTTTCTGGTTGACATAACTGCAGAAGCACTTATAATTCTTTCCATCCCTTGCAAATTCATCTCCAGCCACAGCTTGACCTTTCTGGCCCCATCCCTACACAACTGGGCAATGTCCCTGTACTCTTCCTCGGATGCCTGTCCTTGCTTCCACTACCTGTGCAGATCCTTCTTGCCTTTTAGTTTGACCAGCAGGCTTCAATTCAGCCACACTGGTCTCTTGTCTTTCTTGTCTGATTTCTTACATATGGGGAGCAAGAGGTCTTGTACTCTATGGAAAGCTTCAGTAAAGATCTGACAGCTCTGATGTGCTCTCTTTTTCATGAGGCCTTTTTCCCAGGGATCCTGTTGACTAACTCCTTGAAGAACTAGAATTTTGCTTTCCTAAAATTCAGGGTCCTGACTTTATTCCTTGCCTGACCAATATCCCTCAGGACTGTGAACTCCACCAGCGTGTGATCACTGCAGCCCAGACTGCCTCCGATCTTGACGTCACTGATTATCTCACTTGCATTGGTGACCATCAGGTCCAGTATCGCATTGCCTCTGGTAGGGCCGTCTATTACCTGGCTTAAGCAATTATCCTCTATGCATTCCATGATTCTCCTGGATTGCCCAAGTCTTGCCATTCTACTTTTCCAGTAGATGTCAGGGTGGTTGAAGTCCCCTAGCACAATGAGAACCTGTAAGCACAAAGCTTTCTGTACCTGAGGTAAGATGATTTTGTCAACAGGCTCCTCTTGATTGGGAAACCCGTAGCAGAAACCAACCACAAGGTTCGTTTTGTTGCTTCAGTCTCTAACTCTTACCCATAAGCTTTTGACCTTCTCTTGGCTATTCTTCAGGGAGAGCTTCTCATACTCTATTAATTTCTTGATGTAGAGGGCAATGCCACCACCCTTCCTTTCTCACTTCTCCCTTCTGAACAGCGTGTAGCCATTGATAGCCACACTCCAGTCATGGGATTTGTCCCACTAAATCTCACTAATGGCAAAAAGCTCATAGCTTTCTAGCAGCCTACTAGCTTCCATTTCCTCCTGTTTGTTGCCCGTGCTGAATGGTTGGTGTAGAGACACTTCAGCTGGGCTGTCAGTTGTTTCACCTTCTTGGAAGGACTCCCCTTCATACCTTTGAGGTAATTCACCGATATTCCCTTCTTTGCTTCTATCACCTCAGGAGCCCCTGGCTCATGTCTGTAAGACCAAGTGTGCCACAGTGTCCTCAGCATGCCTCAGGGCAACAGGGTGAGGGCCCTTGCCAGCACCCTGTTCCTCTAAACATGGGACATCATCCCCCACCCTGTCATAGGCAAGTCTGATGTTCTTCCTCTTCCCCTTAAAGTCTTGTTTAAAGCCCTGTCAATAAATCCCACAAGCTCTTGAGCAAAGACCCTCTTCCCTCTTGAGAAAGGTGAATCCCGTCTGAAGCCAGCGAGCCTGCTGCCATGTACACCATGCCATTATCGAAAAACTCAAAACTCTGGTGGTGACGCTAGCCATGGAGCCAGGTATTCATAGTCTGGGTGCATCTTTTTCTTCTAATATCACTGCCAGCAACTGGAAGGAGAGAGGAAAAAATAACTTGTGCCCCAGATTACCTCACCAACTGTTCCCCTGTGCTAAAGTCTCTTTTGATCACTCTTGGACTACAGACCGCAGCTTCATGTCCACCCACATGTGGTATGTATCCCATATATATAGACAGAGATGTAGATATCTCTTATAAATGCTGATGGCATCCTTTCCTTCCATAATTTCTTTGCAATGATCTGAATTCTTTGATAGTCTGTGAAGTAGTTTTTGATTTGTACCAATGTCCTTCATATGCAGTCAAAAATGACAAGTTTTTCCTAAAGTAATTTGTACTCCACTGGTCTATTTTTATATTTGTAAGATTTATTTACAGCCAATAATTTGTGCAAATGCTTTTACTATATTTTCCCCAGATTTCCTGAAGTCTGTTCGCTATATTAATGTTTTTAATCCCTCTATTGACTGCGTTTTAATTATTTTTTAAGTTATATTCTTATAGTCATGAATATCTGACTTCTGCCAAAGATTCCTAATTAAAAAAAAACCCAAAAAAACCCAAAAAAAAATACAAAACAAACAAACAAAAAACAAACAAACAAAAAACACCAAACAAACAAACAAACAAAACCCCCCACCAAACCAAACAAGCAAACACTATGTTAGAAGTCATACCAGTGGATTCAAATGACTGTGAGATTATAAGATGAAAAGTTTTTACTTTTGGTAAAGAATCCTGAGGAGCAGAATTCTCAAAGTGGAAATCATAGGCAGTGTATGATACTTGATTTTTTTATGGTCATTTAGGCATCTTTGATGTTATCTACCATTGAAATACGATAGGACATAATCACTGCAAAGCTATGCAGATTGTGCATGCCTAAATATAGGTAAACCATCGTTGTTCTTCCCTTTCTACTTCTTTAAGGGTAAACACTCCTTACAGCCTCTTTTTTAATTTTTTTCTGCTATTGTGTTTACATTTATGCTTTTGAAAGAAACATATAAATATTCTCTACTTTTTTTTTTTGTTACTTTTGCCTTTTTTCCTACCAAAAATCGCTGCTAAATTATTGCAATAAAAAGATCTGCTTCTTACCTTTTGTTCTGAGCTCTTAGGCCTTCACTGATAAGTGAACTTCACCAACACTATGCCCAGACTTTTAGGCAAGGCAGTGACTCAATTTCTTTAAAAGGGACACAAGGGCCAGCTTTTGACACAGCTTCAGTGTTAATGCAAAATTGTGCCGGTAAAGGCAGTATAAACCAATGAGGAGTCATCAAGTTCAAGGAGTGACACCAATAAGGTGATTACCATGACTGTTCTTGGTGGACTGATTGACAATTACAAGAGGAAAACTAAAGACATTAAAAGTAATTAATGCCAAAATGGTCATGATATCATCCATTCGGGTTTCTGGTGTAATGCAGCCGTATAGGTCCCGGTACATCCATGTATGTCTATGTTAAGTATACAGCCTCTAGTTACAACACTGAACTATGTGCTGTAGAGAAGAAACAGCAGAGATCAAAATACTGACAATGCCCAGAAGCTTCCACAATGGGAGGGAATTGACTAGCTGTCATAAGCAGACATACGACCTAAGCAGATGAAATGATCACGTTCCCATCCAAGTTTCAAAGAAACTAAACTTTTCCTCTTTTTCTTCCTTCCCCTCCCCTTCCCCTTTATCCCCTGAATTTTGGAGGAAAATAAAAATCTTTCTACTCTTACATCTAATCATATACTACTGAGAGTGATGTTTCAGAGAAAGAAGGAAAAAATGACTGCAATCAAGAACACATCTGATCTGTTGTGCCTCTATGAATACTGTTCTTCTTAACCTCTGTGGGTGAGTAACTGAAGCCTCAGGGCAATATTCTTTTCTTCAAGTTCAGCAAAGAAGGAAATGAATAAACCAACACATAAATTCACAACTTTATGCTTGAAAAGAATAATCCCAGTGAACTAACTCAAACATTCCTGTGGGCCTGGAATTTCTCCCAGAAAATATATTAAACTATAATATTTAGGAGGAAAAAACTTCTGATCCAAAACACACTAAAGTGTGGTTAATCCTCCATTTTCCATGGAAGCTGTTTAATTGCCAGGAAATTACTTCTAATTTCAAGGTTGAATTTGTCTAGCATCAACTTCCAATTATTAGATCCTGTTAACACTTTGGCAAAACTGAAAAGTTCAATTTTCAATTGAAAAATGTGATTTTTTTTTCTTTTATTTCTTTTATTTCTTTTATTTCTTTTTTTTTTTTTTCGTGTGTGTGCATAGGCAGGTTTCCATAGGGATTCATAAACATTTCACAAAACATCTTGAACGCACACAATTTTTTGAGTACTAATTTGAAATGTCTTTATGATTCCAGTACTCTCCTCTATGTATGGATCCCAGAAGGGGACATAATATTTTAGCAGTTTGTTCATCAGTGTAATATGCTGATGCAAACCTCAATTTCCACCTGCTTTGTGACATTCTTCTTGTTATGAATATAGTAGCATTTTGGCCACAAAATTGTGCTGAGAACTTATCCTTAGGCAATTATCTACACTTACATTACAGTCCTCTAGGTGTCTTTCTCTTGGAAATGATTCTTGAGTTTCAGTAGCTTTCATCTGCCTTCTTTACTTCCTTGTCTCTGGCTAGTATACAAACTTAACTGGTGATCATTTAAATGAGCAATCTCTATCACTCCATGCCTCTGCAATATAGCTATTATGTATCATAATTACTAGTCTGTATGCCATCTGCAGACTTCTCCAGGAAGTATATATCAAATACTTATCAAATAACCCCAATGCAACAAGTGACAAACTAAATAGGACCAAAAAGAGAATCAGTCTCTAGAAGATCCTATTTTAATAACTGTATTCATTATTATATCTCACATTTCAAAATTTGTCAGTGAGCCTGTTTCTAGACCAGTGAATTCCATCTATGTATATATTTTAATCAAAATACATGTCAAGAGCTTTGAAGAAATATGTGTATTTAATCACAACTACCAGCGTTTTCAGCTGGTCTCTAAAAACACCAGTGAGTTTAAGATCAACTTTCTAAGAGACTCTAAGGAAGAGCTAGCGCAAATTAGACTCTTACCTTTCAAGTCCTAAATTAAATTCCTCATTAGATATTCAGCTTTAAAGTCATGCTAAATGATTTATCGCTTCCTAGTTGTTTCTTTTTATCCTTTTAAAACATTAGAGTTGTGTAAGCAGTCTTCAGGTTTTGTTCAATATTGTCATCAATTTTTCAGAGATGCTCACCTCATTACCTTTAGGCCGTAGATTATAAAAATAGAAGGAAACCAACCAGTCAAATCAATTGTTTTTCTAGTGGTCTCCATTGTCATACATGAGTTTAAAATTTTGCTCTGTACTTGAAGAGAAATGCAAACTGTAATGGGGCCTCAGCTGGGGACATAATGTGTCCAATTCCCAACAGACAGATGAAAAGGAGATGCAAAATCAGCATAGTTTACCTCTCAGAATCATCTGGGATGTAGTATTATGTGACAGACCAGCTGGAAAACAAAACCAAAAACAGTTTCAGTGGAACACTGCAAAAAAGGTGTTAAGCTGAGATTTATCGTTACATGCAATGAAAATTAATACTTAGCTCCTGGGGTGCTGAAAGTCAAAGAAACAAACTGCAGCATCATTTAAATTTTTATAGCTTTTAAAGATTTTATATGTGCTTATTGTTTAACACTGACATTAAGTATTCGTTCAGCTGCCAAAACAGAGGTATGTAGTGGCATTTAGGATAGCTTAGGCCTACAGCTGGCCTTCAGAAGGGTATGATTATACCATAAGCCCTTGGTCTTGTCTGCCAGCAGCATGTGGGATATCCATTTCCTACAATTTCACTGTAATTTCAGAACTTTTGATCTTTAACTTGATAATTGGCGCTGCATTCCTAGTTCACCACAGGTTCACAGCTTTGTGACTAGCTGGGTAGATGAAAGGAGAGCGGTAGAAGTTGTCTACCTTGACTTCAGCAAGGCTTTTGACACTGTACCCCGTAACAATTTCATAGGTAAACTCAGGAAGTATGAGTTAGATGAGTGGACTGTGAGGTGGATTGAGAACTGGCTAAAAAACAGAGCTCAGAGTGTTGTGATCAGTGGCACAGACTCCAGCTGGAGGCCTGTTACTAGTGGCATTCCCCAGTGGCCAGTACTGGGTTCAGTCTTGTTCAACATCTTCACCAGTGACCTAGATGAAGAAACGGAGTGTACTCTCAGCAAGTTTGCAGATGATAGGAAATTTGGAGGTATCGATAATACACTGGAAGGCCGTGCTGTTACTCAGCAAGACTTGGACAGACTGGAGAGCTGGGCAGAGAGTAACCTAATGAAATTCAACAAGGACAAGTGTATAGCCCTGCACCTAGGGAGGAATAACCCAATGTGCCAGTACAGGTCAGAGGTTGCCCTGCTGGAGAGCAGCTCTGCAGAGAAGGACCTGGGAGTCCTGGTGGACAGCAAGTTCACCATGAGACAGCCGTACCCCTGTGGCCAAGAAGGCAAATGACATCCTGGGGTGCATTAAGAACAGCGTCTCCATTAAGAACAGGTTCTCCTCCTTCTCTACTCTGTCCTGATGAGGCCACATCAGGAATACTGTGTCCATTTCTGGGCAACCCAGTTTATAGGAGATAGGGAACTACTGGAGACAGTCCAATGGAGGGCTACAAGAATGATTAAGGGACAGGAACATCTCTCCTATGAAGAAAAGCAGAGACACCTGGGGCTTTTTACCCTGCAGAAGAGAAGGCTAAGAGGGGATCTTATTAATGTTTATGACTATGTGAAGGGTGGGTGTCAAGAGCACGGGGCTTGTCTCTTTTCAGTGGTGTCCAGTGATAGGATAAGTGGCAACAGGCACAAACTGGAACGCGGGAAGTTCCACCTCAACATCAGGAAACACTTCTTTACTGTGAGGGTGATAGAACACTGGAACAGGCTGCCCAGAGAGTCTGCAGAATCTCCTTCTTATAGCAGCTTTTAGCAGCTTCTCACAGAAGCCTTCGCTGTAGCACCATCCACTACACAAAATCTTGTAACACAATCCAATAGATAAGGATGAGCATTTACTGAGTTAAGGCCAGAATAAAGTCTACACTGAAATCTTGAAATCTGAATAATGTCTTAGCCAATGGTGATCTTGCATTGATTAGGTTGTCATCATTTTAGTTCTCCTTCTGTCCCTACAGTCCTGTCACCTCCCCTTCCCTTTCCCTCCTTTTACTTTTGTTTCATTGTTTTGTTTTGTTTTTTTTTTCTTTCCATCCCTCCCTTCCTTCCTCCTTGTAAATGTTAATAGCTCATTCAATGCTCAGCTAACTGTCTGGACACAATAACCCATATCTGGCAAGTTATATCCTCACATATCAGAAAGCAATGTAAATTATCTCAAAAAATATGTTTAAGATATTTCTGTGCTTGACATAAAACTTATCTGTGTGGTCACTTCTGTTTGGTGAGCTTTGTGATTGATATATATTGCACACGGAAAAAACAAACATAGCCTGGATCAAGACACATTGTTCTCCCCAAAACAAGTAGCCCTAATGAGAATGCAACTTTAAAGAAGTGCTTCACCTTCCTGTAGGCAAAAGATCATTAATAAAAGGGAGTCACCTTACCTTGGAGGACAGCACATACTTGTGAAATGGGCAACATTCATACTAATCACCTATGCATTTGAAAAGCTTTGCACTTGAGTGTGTGCCAAGAAGTGTCCAGGTTTTAGCTGAAAATTGCTGAAGCCACTATGTTTCTTTAGAGTCTTCTTGTGTCTAGTAAGGTACCCCTTCCCAAAGCAATATATATTTCCCCTCAAACATACATAGAATGCTAATTTATTATGTTTTTATAACAACAATAAAGCAAAACAAAGGCGACTAAAGATAAGAAAGGTTTAATTGTGTATTCTTGTCAAAGAATACTCACAGAAATCACTCCTGAAAATACTGGGTTGAAAACTTGAGTGTAGATTCCCTGATTCTGTCAGATCAACAGGACAATGACAGAAACAATGGAAGAATAGAACCGCAGAATAGGAAAGTGGAAGAGGTTTGGGACATACGCTGAATGTGATAAATAGTTCTGCTGTTAGAGCCCAGAGAAGTGGATGAATCCCTTTTACCTTTCCAGCCTGTAGTCATGTTAAGCAGAGAGTCAAGAGCAGATTACAAAAAATTACTAATAAATCACTGAGATGATCATTATCTCTTACTGAGATTTTTGCTGTTCTAGGTTGGAGTTTATCTTACTCTGTATTCTGGGAATTGACTCAGATCATGAGACTGCAGCTCATACACACTTACTGAAATCAACCCCTTAGCTGATTAGTTCAGATACGCTGTAGTGAATTTTGGGATGGAACTAATTTTTGCTTATAAGATGCATGAAAGTTAGGCATAGAGAGGAAACTGGACTCTTAGGATCCTTCTGTCATCAAAGGAAGGGACGAGTGATAAATCTGCATGAATTTTGCCTCTAGAAAAAGTAGCATAACTTGTCCCCTGGAAATATATATAATTGTTGAGAAAGCAACAATATCTTCAATATTGAGGATGCATAAACTTGGACCAAATTTTAACTTTCAGATTGTTGAGTTAGGTAAGTTTAATCCCATTCATTAATCATTGCGGTTATCTACTCATTAAGAGCCAGATTCAGAATTTCTGTGCCACTAGTGATCACAATAGACTAACTATGGAGCAGTATCTGATCTTGAAGCACAGGCATAGAATGCAAAGGATTTGAGAACCACTGAGTACAACAAACCCTTTCCATACTTCATCTTGTAGAGTACATAATTAATTTTTTAAAACAAATTACTAAAAGATGTGAAACAGTTTTAAAGTTTGCAATAAGAAAGAAAAATGGTAACTTAAGCACAGCATATGGGATTTCATCTGAATTTTTTCTGTAAAAGTCTGAATTCTTTGTGAATATTCCCTTCAGATTAATTTATAGAAAACCCTAATTTCCTTGAGATATCACTTAGAAAATTACTGGTATTTGAAAATATTCTTTCAAAGACACACTAATGTGTTTAATGTGTTATAGCCAATAAGTAAACTAATGAGAAAGAATAGCACAGCATGAGACGAGCAGTCAGCAGCTGTGAAGTGCTGCTTTTATTAGTTGCTGTGATACTACCATGCCAATCATTATGTGTGGCACCAGCCACTATAACTGAAAGAAAACCAGTTAGCAGAAATTACTTGTAAACAACAATAGTCTTGCATTATCCTTGGTATCAGTGGAAAAATTGTACAGTGGTGTGTAAAAAAAAAACGACAAAAAAACCACCAACGACAACAGCCAACCAACCAAAAAAAAAACCTATTTGCTTTAAATTTATGAATCATAAAATGCAGCAGCAGAATCACAAAATCACATAATCATTGAGGCTGGTGGGGCTTCTGGAAGTCATATGGTCCATCTTCCCTGCTCAAGTACGGTCATCTGGAGCCAGTTGCCCAGCACCATGTCCAGACAGCTTTTGAACATCTCCAAGTATAGACATTCCACAGCTTCTGGGCATCTTGTTCCTGTGATTTGCCATCCTCACTGTGGAAAAATGTTTTCCTTGTTTAGGCAGAAACTTGTGTGTTTCAGTTTGTCATTGCCTCTTATCCTGTCATTGGACACCACTGAAAAGAGCCTGGCTGCAACTTGTTGACACCCTTCCTTCAAGTATTTATATGCATTGATAAGATCCCCCTGAGCCTTCTCTTCTCTAGGCTCAGCTCTCTCAGCTTTTCTTTGTAGGTGAAAGGCTCCTGTCCATTAATTATCTTTGTGGCCCTTTGGTGAACTCTCTCCAACAAGTCTGTATCTCTCTTGCACTGAGGAGGTCAGAAGTGGACACAGTACTCCTGATATGCTCTCAAGAGTAGAGGGAAAGGATCACCTCCCTCAACCTGTAGGCAACACTCCTCCTAATGCAGCCCAGGATTCCATTAGCCGTCCCTGTTGAAGGGGCACTTTTCTGGCTCATGTTCAACCTGGCGTCTGCCAGGACCCCCAAGTTCTATTCTGCCAAGCTGCTTTCCAACTGGTAGTTTCCCAGCGTGTACCAGTGCATAGAGTCGTTCCTCCCCAAGTGCAGGACTTTGCACTTTTCCTTGTTAAACTTCACAAGTTTCCTGACAGATCATTTCTGCAACCTCTCAAGGTGTCTCTGGACAAAAGTATGACCTTCTGGCATTTCAGCTACTCTTCCAAGTTTTGTGTCATCAGCAAATTTGTTAAGGGTACACTCTACCCCATCATCTGGATCATTAAGAAAGATACTAAAGAGTCTCAGACCCAAAATTGACCTTTGGGGTACACCACTAGGTATGGGGCTCCTGCCAGACTTCTTACGACTGGACACAACCCTCTAGACTTGGCTGTTCAGACAGTTTTCAGTGCTCCTCACCGGTCATCCAGCCCTTCATCACTTTATCACTTCATCACCTTCTCTGCAAGGATGTTATTGAAAGCCTTACTGAAGTAAAGGTAGATAATATCCACTGCTGTCCCCCCATCTACCAAGCCAGCCATTTCATCACAGAAGGCTATCACATAGGTCAAGTATGACTTCTTCTTGCTGAAGCTATGCTGACTTCTGTCTTTTCCTGACTGCTTGCCCCATTACGAAGGATATTGTCATGAACGAACAGCAGATCAGCCATACTTCTGCCTCTGATCTTAAATCAAACACCAAGGGTCCAAGGTGGCCAATTACCAGCAGAATTGAAAGGCCCAAAAACTCACCCACAACACTGGATACAGTGGAAGCAGGGACAAATTGACCAAGGACCCAGGTGATTAGTATCCAGTATATCTACCACATAACTAAGCTCGCCCCCACTGCAAGGAGAGCTGGCTTTTATGCTATTAACTTGAAGGCAGGATATCTGATGTTAATGCCAAAGGCAGGGGCACCTGGCAGTGATCTTCTGATTGGTTCCCATCCAAGGCTGGACAGACCCTGGGTGAAAACCAGTCAGGAAGGTCGTTCTTGTCTTGTTGTGCACACCATTTATATGCCAACCCTCACTTAGGGCTGAGGGTTTAAACCCCATCACCTGACTTCTTTCAATGACTTTCCTGTCCTTAATGTGCATGGAAACGGTTTCCAGGATTAGTTGCTCCCTTGCCTTCCTAGGAATTAAGGCAAGTCTGACCAATTTGTATTTTTTTACGTGCTCCTCCTCGACATTTTTGAGAATAGGATTGACATTTGCTTCCCTGCAATTTTCAGTCATCCCTTCCAGTTGCCATGGTTGTTTAAAGATAATGAAGAGTGGCCCTGCACTGTCATCTGCCAGCACTCTCAGCATGCACAGGTGCATCCCACCAGGCCCCATGGACCTATGTATGTGCAGTTAGTTTAAGTATTTTCTGTCTTTATTCTCTTCCACCAAAAGAATGTGTTTCTATACATGGTAAGGTTTAGTTTACAAGCAGATCAGGTGCTTGGCAATGCAGTGGATAACTCTCTGAAATATCTTGAAAACACAGTTATGTCAACTTTCCACTTAGAGATTCTAAGAATCAGAGCTTCTTATCTTGATTTTATACATCTTTGGCATTCATGAATTTACAGCCCCAAATGTTAAACTAGGCAGAAGCAAAACTGATCATTCTCTTCTCAAGCACAGGTATGAAACCAAGAAATGAGAAATACTAAAGTACATGAAAGGCAATCTTGTAACTGCATTGTTTGTAATACTTTGGCAGCCTGGGCATTTCAAAATGGGGTTTTGGGTTTGTTTTTTCAAAGAAAAGGACAAAAAACCCCATCCACTACATATAATGGATTAGTAGAACTATACTACAATTATCCCTGTGATATGAGCAGTATGAAAACACATGAAAAATGCACAGTAGTTGCAGGAGTTACCACTATAACACAATGTTTTGAAATGGAGGTTCTGTAAAGCTGTAAGTAGGTGTCTTTAGTCAATCATCCATGTTTCTATTTGGATAAAATTACATACAGAATTACCGGAATATATAGAAATATGAATGCTTACTTGGCTTAGGCATGACTGCCTTAGAAGGAAATTACTTAACTTACTTTACTTATGAATGTGTACTTTTCCTTTCTCCCTGGAAATAGTCTTGCCAAGTCCACACGTCACTGCTTTGCAGAGGGAGTCTGTATGTAAACAGTTTGAGAACATTCACAGGACACATACAATGACAGTAATTCAGAAAAAAAAAAAAAAAAAAAATGCCTCCCTCATAGTCTGGAGGAATGCAAGATATCAAAGTGTTTATAACAAATTCAGAGATTGTCCAAGTTTTCCTTGCTTGTCCAGAGGCATTATCTGCAGTTGGACATTTGAAAGAAGCAGAGACTGAGTTGCAGAGAGAGAAGAACTTGGATACACTTTGACACTTTTCCAGATACTTAGAAATTGAACACTTATCTGACCTTTCTATCTCAAGTGTCATAAATAGCCCTAAGACGATGCTTCTGCACAGGGTGAAAATCTAGGAACTTGTCACATACAATGGTCCACAATTTGCTGGGAAACACATAATTTATAGGCAAATATTACTTTATCCTCAGCTATGGTACAGCAGAGAGAACTGGCCAGCAAAGGAAGAATCCATTGCTAGCTTTATTGAACCACAGAAACTAATACTTTCTCAGTCATAATAAATAATATTGGACTAATTTTATTCCAAAGTAGGTGATTATTAAGATATAGCTGGAGATGCTGAATTTTGTTCTAAGAAATATATTGCATCCTAAGTGGTGTATCTATCTATGCCAAAACAAAGAGGCTGATGGATTATCAAAAAAGACATGGACACATCAATGAAAAACAAAACAAAACAAAACAAAAACCCAAAACAAACAAAACAAACAAACAGACAAACAAACAAACAACCAAAAAAAAACCACCTTCAAGGGCAATACCTAAGTTGGTTTCCTGGAGTTAAATAGACTGGTGAAACAGGTTGACCAGTATCTATTTTTGTGTAAAACAAATGTATGGTTTCAAGCCAAGTAGGTGCTTTTAGGACAAAATGAGACAGTTGCTGCACATTCCAAGGTCAAGATATGACTCAGTAAACCATTCATTAGAATAAATGATGAGTAGGGGCCTAAGTTCTCCTCTCAGCAG
>NW_008618134.1:50529-67559 GCF_000691845.1 Merops nubicus
CAGCAGGAACTGGATGTCTGCCTTATAGGTGTTGTTATGAAGCCATCAAGATCTCAAGAGTACATCTGAAAGTTTCACCTCCAAATTTAGACCCATAAATATCCAGAGGTGGATTCATCATGACTTATAAGATATTCTTTTGCTGGGTTTTTTCCTAATGTGAGTAACTGATCATGTATTTAGAACTGGAGCCTTAAAAGTGGCTGACTTCAGTCACAGAATCATAGAATCACAAAATAGTTTGTGTTGGAAGGGACCTTTAAAATTATCTAGCTCCAACACCCCTGCCTTGAGTACAGAGACGTCCCACTAGACCAGCTTTCTCAAAGCCCCATGCAATCAAGTCTTGAGCACATTCAGTGATGGAACATCCACAGCTTCCTTTGGCAACCTGTTCCAGTGTCCAGCCACCCTCACAGTGAAGAACTTCTTCCTTACATCTAATCTAAATTTATCCTCTTCCAGTTTAAACTCATTACCCCTTGTCCCGGTTAGAAGGCGGAATTGTGTCCCACCTCCTTTATCCCTCAGTTCTCCCAGGTAGAGAGGTAAATAAAGGAAGGCAGGGGAAATGAAAGCTTTGCACCGATTGAAAAGTTAACAAAATGAAATATATTATTTAACCGGATGAAATATATTATTTAACAGGGAACAGAAGGGAAGAAGGGTAGGGGTTTAACAGGGTACAGAAAGGAAAAAGGGTAGGAGTTTAACAGGGTAAAGGGATTATAATAACAACAGAGCAAGGAAGGTTAAACTTCCAAAAAATACAAAACCCAAATGCTGTGCTGAGGCTCCCCAGTGCTGGATCTCGCTGGACTGAGGTGGATGCACAATCCTTGGACGTGGATGGAGGCAGGGAAGAGTCTGTATGGTCAGGCCCAGGTCTTCAAGATGGCCACAGCCATGTGCAGCACAGGGAAACCACAAGCAGCAGCAGCAAGGTGCCTCTGGCCAGGACCCCAGCAGAGGAGCAGAGAAGAGAGCAAGAGAGAGAGGCGTGTCTTCTTGCCCCTTTTGAAGACCCCAGCAGGAAGTCCTGAACACAGGAAGAGGGGAGTGGGAATAGAACAGGTGTATGCCCCTTTCATTCAGGCTTGCTCCTGGTTTTATATTTCAGATCTCCTCCCACCAGGAGCAGAAGGTTTCAAACCATTACACCCCTCATACCACTACAAGCCCTCATTAGAAATCCCTCCCCAGCTTTATTGTAGGCCCTCTTCAGATATTAGAAGGCCACAATCAGGTGTCCCTGAAGCCTTCTCTTCTCTAAGCTGAACAACCCCATTCTCTCAGCCTGTCCTCATACGAGAAGTGTTCCACCCTTTTGATCATTTTTGTGGCCCTTCTCTCTCTTGTGAAACTGACAACCTTGAACTATATGCACAGACTCCCGGTATTATGCAGGGAGAGCATCTGACATTTCTGACAGGAATTTCCAAGAAACAGTTGAGTGAAGAATTATATACATTATCTGAGAGACAAAAAAAGGAAAGATTCAGATTAGGGTCCTAAATTAAGACAACATTAATAACTCCTAACATTATTCTTCGATTAACTTCTCAGTACTTGTGTGTTTGCCAATACTTTTATGTATCTCACTCTCTGTTTCTTCCTGTATATATCTATATACAGAAGCACACATGCATATGAACACACACGTGCACACATACACACATTTTTTCTTACGTCTTTTGTAAGTTTCATATTGATATCCTGTTTCCTTGGCTGGCCTTGTTGTCATTCCTAGCATAACATTCCATATTCTCTGATCCACAGAAAATTAGCAATACTTCCTTTTGGCTTCAAAGCTAATTTTTTACTGAATTTTTCATCGTTAATTTCATTTCTTCATTATAACACCAGTCTTTAAGAAATTTCTGCAAGTTTTGGAATAGATTATTTTTGCTGGCTTGAAGTCTTCTTGTTATAAGTAGGATTCTCTGCTGGTGAGCTATTTGCATTTAACAACGATCTTTTGGGTGTTAGTCTGATATTACTTACATTACTGACATTATTAATGCCAGTTCTGGCTACATTGTAAAGGTGAGCAGAAGACAGGTTAGAGTTTATGAAACACTGCCCTCTTGTGCCTCAGTAAAAAGAGATTGGAAAGAGCTATTTGTGTGGATTATTTTATTTTATTTTTGTAGTTACAAATAAATGGTATGATCACATATCCAGCTCATATTTTGTTTGGCTAGAGCAGATTGCTTCCACTTTTGACCTTCTCATTTTATTTATTTTTTTTAGGCAAAAGAGCAAGGGATGTTTGCTGACAATTTTTATTATTAATGGATGAGTAGGAGAAGAAAAATAAAATCTCAGAACAGAAATGGCAAGCTGCAAAATTATATAGCTGGGAGAAGTTCATACAACTAAAAATAAAATGAACACATACAAATATCTTAAGGTAAAGAGAACAGGATAGGGAAAAGAATCTAATGATTTCTAAAAAAGAGTTACTTGGTATTTTGTTAAGTAGTGTACAGTGTACACTGGCACATTATAGATCATATAAATACATCTCTCTGATAACTAAATCAAGAAATATATCCATTAAAAGAAAATAATAACTGACATTTTAAGTCTTGTCTCTCAGCATACCATAATAGTGGCTACAAAAGTAGAAACAGGAAAGACAGCTGTGCTTCCTACCTTGGCAGAGGAAAGGACCTCTCCCAGCTTCCTTCAGATCTGCCCCATTCCGAAGTTGCCTCCATCATACCTTCATTTCACAGCTTCCTGAGAAGTATAACTGAAGTGAGAGCAAAGACTATCCTCAAGTCCAAAATCTTCAACAAGGCTTTGTAAGGTCATCTTGGTGCTCTGTTAAGCCTGTATTTAGAAAATTCCAGGATGCCTATCCAAGTCCTTTAAAATCAGCTTGCTTGTGGCAAAAGCACTTGTAAACTATATGAGAGCATTAACCCTAAAAGCTGATGCATCAGTATTGATAATTGTTGAGAAAAGCTTTATATAAAAAAAATAATCTGAAACCAAAATTCTTACAAGACTGCTACTGCTGCTGCCCTTGAGGTGACTCTCACAGCCAGACTTGAGGACAGGAAAGAATATAAAGCAGAAAGAGAATCAATAGCACATTTCTGGTCATCAAAAGCTCATATGAACAATTTGTGGCCATAGCTGTTCTTCACAGGTTGGTTTGTCACATATGGACAGTGAAATTAAAAACTGAATAAAAATTTTTCAGCAAATCCAAGACAGATAAAATATAATTACTTATTGTATATTAAATGCGTAACATTTAATTTTCCCATTGCAACCACTGTGTCATCTGTTTCAGCAGCAGAATGTTTTCCGTGTGCAGTCACTTACAAAGCAAAGAGCTTCCAGTAAGTACTTCATTGTATTGGTTGTATGAATCCAAAAGCCATGCATCTGGAATCTGAGCTTTTCACATAATATATGTAATCTTTTTGAATATGAGACTATCCCATTGGAAATCCAGCAGTGTGAGCAGTATGGTATTTTTTATTGCATTTGTGAACTTCTATCTCCATTCTGAAAAAAAAAGTCTCAGAACTATTCAGAAGCTGTTTACCTAAGACTTGTCCCATATTTTATTTAATCTCTGAACACTGACATAAGCTTTCCATATCACAGAGAGTACAATCTCCTTGCTTGATTTATGTTTGACCATTATTACAAACAATTTTTCAGTGTTTTGCACAGCTGAAGTTCTACCTCTTCTAAATGTAAAGGGGGGGGGGGGGGGGAGGGGGGGGCGGAAACTGGACAGGAGCACACGTTCAGCCTTTGTCAGGACAAGAGGAAGAGAAAAAAAACAATGATTTTCCAATAATATTTTCTTTAAATCAAGGTAAAATGTACATTCTGAGTATAAAGTATGTCAAAACATGAAGGCAAACCTAAGTGTCAGATAGAGTTTTCTCCAGGTAATAAAAATCCAACAAAAAATGATGTTATCCTGGTTTCATCTGGGATAGAGCTGATTTTCATTCCTCCTAGATAGAATCATGCTGTACTTTGGACTCATTGTGGGAATTGGTATGAGAAGAATGTTGATAATATATTGATGCGTTTAGTTGTTGTTAGGAAATCAAGAACTTCTTAGCTTTCCATATCTTGCTAGTGTGCAGGTGC
This sequence comes from Merops nubicus, assembly GCF_000691845.1. Lineage (NCBI taxonomy): Eukaryota > Metazoa > Chordata > Aves > Coraciiformes > Meropidae > Merops > Merops nubicus. The sequence continues at coordinate 54,658 of NW_008618134.1, forward strand.
ACAAGAAGATGGGAGGAAACATAGCCAGGGTAACAGACCAAAAACGACCAGTGAAATATTTCATATTATACAATGTCATGCTCAGTATATAGATGAAGGTGGGTCAGGAATCTGATGTTCTTCTAGAACTGCAGTTTTGAGATTTTCCCTCTTCCAGGAATGCTAGCTGGGAATGGGTTGGGCAATTCAAGAAACCTACTTTAAAATATTAACATTTAATGTCAATTATGGCAAATTAGCAGCAATCAAGAAAGATACATCTGAAGGTCTTTTGATTACTGAAAGTCATACTGTCCCCTAATGAAGATACATAACTTCTAAGGGCATCAGATTCTGGAAATTTCAAAAACTCACTTTGGTTGTAAAGGTAAAACATTGACAACTTTTCTAATCCAAGACTCACAGTACAAAGGTATAGATAATATATACAAACCAACCAACCCACCCAACCAAACCAAACCAGAAAACACAACAAACGACCAAACCCAAATACAGTTCTGGTGAAGCAAGTCAGGCATCTAAATGATGATCTGCAAATCTGGATGAAATGGGTTTGACTACTTATGGAGTTGCCAATCCTGCACATTGCAACCCGCTGTCCTACTTCCTTGGTCAGCCTATTGGAGCGTGCCAGGGCTTTCTCTCCTCCTGCACCCTCAGGGGTACTTACAAGGGAAAGCCAAGCATATGAGACAACAAGCCACAAGTTCCAATTCTGATACAAAGGGTATAGCCTAACTCATGTATGGTCAGGACCATGCTGCAAGCTGTGACAGAAGTTAGACCCATTCTGCTGTTTTAATACAATCACTATTTTAGCAAGTGACGATTGAAGGAAGAAGACTGGTGGTAAGATTCACTTGAAAGATTTCTGTCTTTCTCCCAGCATTCCATGGATGTCTTCCGAAGGGAAAGTTATTGTAATACACCCAGTTTAGTATTACTTTGCTTTTTCAATTTGCCATAAATGGGGAAGATTTCTATTTGTTTTATAGGGAGAAAATAACTTCATGAATGAGCATGAAAGATTTCTGAAAATATTCCTTTTGGTAACATACATCGCTCCATGTCTGTTTGCTAGGAAAAAAAAACTCTTTTCAAAATACTCAGGATACATAGTGAGAATTATTTGTGAGGGAGAATGTGAGTTGATAGACTATCATTTTCTAAGTGAGTTTTTAGCTGTCCTGTCACATTTAAGAGAAGGGCAGCCTTACATCCCCAAAATACCTTGACAGCAGTGTGGTAAATATATTTTTACAAGAAAGAATTGATCCTGGAAGATTTTAGGTGCTATGAAATAGAAAAAGCTAGACATTGAAATTAATAAAGTTCAAATGGAGAAAAGGCATGGAGACAAGGGCTATAAATGGAATTAATTATCAGTGCCTTCTTCCATGAAGGTAAGGAAATCCCCATTTACAGCAGATTGAGAGAGGTGATCCTGCCACTCTACTCTGCCCTGGTGAGACCTCACCTGGAGTACCGTGTCCACTTCTGGAGCCCTCAGCACAAGAAGGACGTGGACCTGTTAGAACCTGTTCAGAGGAGAGCCACAAAAATTATCAGAGGGCTGGAGCACCTCTCCTGTGAGGACAGGCTGAGGGAGTTGGGGTTGTTCACCTTGGAGAAGAGGAGGCTCTAGAGGGACCTTATAGCAACCTTCCAGTACCTGAGAGGGGCCTACAAGAAAGCAGAGGAGGGACTATTCACAAGGGTTTGTAGTGACAGGAGGAGGGGTAATGGCTTTAAGCTAGAAAGGGTAGATTTAGGTTAGACGTTAGGAAAAAGTTCTTCAATATGAGGGTGATAGACCACTGGAATAGGTTGCCCAGGCAGGTGGTGGAGGCAACTAGAAAAACATTAGAAATGGTGGAGCATTAGGAAAACACTGAAAATATTCAGAGAAATGGCTGAGCTTCTAAGGTTTCCTACTTCAAACTTATCATATTTGAAGGCTTGTAAATAGGCTAGCCCTACAGAAGCAGGGTCTAGAGAACAAGTCTTATCAGGAGTGGCTGAGGGAACTGGGGGATTTTAGCCTGGAGATAAAGAGGCTCAGGGGGGACCTTATCATTCTCTACAACAAAGGAGGTTGTAGTGAGCTGGGGATTGGTCTCTTCTCTCATGCAGCAAGCAGTAGGACAAGAGGAAATGGGTTTAAGATGCACCAGGGGAGGTTTAATTTGGAAATTGGGAAAAATTGTTGCTGCCTAGGGATGTGGCAGCAACACCACCCTTGGAGGTATTTAAAAGATGCATAGATGTGGTGTCAAGGGTCATGGTTTAGTGGACACCTCACAGTGGTGGGTTAATGGTTGGACTTGAACTTGAAGGTCTCTCGCAAACAAAACAATTTGATGATTAAATTATAAATGTCATTTACAGATTTTGTTTTGAGAGCTCTGGGGCATTAATTGTTTGCTTTATAGTGACTGGAAGTGTGCTACTATGAGAAACTGTGAGGAATACAAGGTAGGTTATATTGCAATACGTATTTTCTAACACCTGGAGAAAACAGTTCATCTATCAAGGAGATAATAAGAGATGTATTGATGTGCAGGAGAAATAAGGAACGTATTCCATGTTTCTGAAATGAACAGGAAGAATCAAGTGTTAGCAGTGTCCTTGTGGAACAGTGAAGGTAGTGAAGGTAGTTCCCCATGATATAGCCCTGTTGGCCAGCAAGTACCCTATTGCCTTTACCGGTGAGAGGCCACAGTTTTTCTATGAAATTTGCCAGGCCTCAGAACAGAGGCTTGATAGCAGTCTCAAACTGTTGTGTGAACATGTTGTGCCTTTGTAGAAAGTGTCTTCTGTTATGATGTGGAACAGAAGCATGGAATAATAACAGGGAAAAAAATTATAAGTGCGTATTTTGATTTATTTAATAGTGACTCTTTTTTTTTAAAGCCTGCTTATCATAGTCTGACTTACCTTTGATTGAGGCATAATTTTGCTATTACTTCAGCCTATGCTGGTCAGAACCAGCAAGTAAGTGAAGACTGCCACTGTTAGAATAATTCATGAGATCACCTTCATAGAAAAGAAAAAAAAGACATCAATGAATTAACAACAACTTTAGATATAGAAAGACTTTTCCTTAGCATCATTTAATTCAGTTTGTTCTGCTGCAAAAGATAAGAACTTGGACTTGAACAGTCCTTTTTTGATTACAAATGTAGAGCTGACTGTCAAAGTTCCCGCTATGCAGTATGAATAGGCAATGGAATATTGTATACTCAACACAGTGAAAACAGGGAGGAAAAATCTATACAAGGTAATTGATGTAATTCAGACTACTTGGTCAGTAACAAAGATGTAAGAGGAAATTGAGATGGTAAGAAAGGAATTAAATTATTCACAACTCAGAAAAAACAGTTGTGTTTTCTGAATTAAAAGCTAGCAGCCTTGAAATAACACAGAAAAATGAAAAATTAGTCAGGATGTTTACATGAAGAGACCAATCTTGAGATGTATAAAAAACAAATGTAACACAACTCTGGATTTTTTAATCAAGGTTTCCCCTCTCTTTTTTCTTTGGTGTGTGTCATGCCCTTTAAAAAATAATTTCTGAAGAAACATTTCATGAAAGACATCAAACATATAAGCAATCAGACCTGCCAGGAAAGGAAATGAAGATGAGACAGGGACAAGTTTGAATCTCATTAGAATTCCTGCCTGGGAGGTTATTGTTAACCTATTTTCCCTCTCCTTTCAGAACCCATTATTTGTGTCAGTTAGAAGAAAGGAAAGGAATGAGAGAGGGATGCACAATGAACGTCTTCTTAACCTTTAAATGGCACCTAACCTATATAAGTAGTTTGACTTGTGGGAGATACTGATGCTATAATCATTTTTATCTGGAGAGAAAAGTGTAAAACTAATGAGACAAGAAAATTATGTAAAATGAGGCACATTGTTACTATATCTAAAACTGCTAAGCTTTATGTGAAGCATATAAATAGAGCTGCTTCAAAAAAAAGCTTTTATACACTCTCATCTCTCCCACAGACTGGTTTTGCCTTTCACTATGTGATAACTGAAATAAGTCAGTGAAAGACTAGGTCATTGAAGAAGTAAACAATGCAATTATTGCTAAAGATTGCAAAACTTCCCTTGCGCACACAATCTTATAGCTTCTTATTTTTTAGCACCACTTATGGAATTAATATGTCAAGCAAGTAGAGATAATATGATATTAGGTTGTGTTCCTATTTTTTTCAGTACTTTATGTAGTTAAATTTTGCCACCTCAACATCTATTCCCATATGAGAAATTCTAAAATAAATCCTACATAACAATGAGGTCTCTCCAGTATTTGATATTTTCATCTTGATAAAGAGCACAGGAAAGACACAAACTTTATTTTCATTCCATAGGTGCCCAGTAAGATAAAGTAAAAAGATGTATCTCAACTGGCATGAATAGTTCTTCTTCAGCCACATATATATGCTTTAGAATCATAGAATGTTAGGGGTTGGAAGTTACCTCTAAAGACCATCTAGTCCAACCTCCCTGCCAAAGCAGGATAACCTATGGCAGGCCTCACAGGAACACATGTACAAGACTCTTGCTTTCTTTGGTCAAGAATGAAAGAGAGAGAAAAGAGTGCAGCCTGATTAATGAGGAGACCTACAAAAATTTAGAAGGACTGTATTAGCTTCTTCAATATTGATTTTATGTTTTATTACAAACATCTTTTACTCCCATCAGTAGGTCTATTCTTGGCAAATTACAGCTGTAGCACACAAGGCAGGAGGAGAACAGTTTCTAGGTAGAAAGCCAAGGTATAAGCCTTGTTTATACAAATAGACCTAAATTTTTTGGAATTAAGGAATTTTTTTCTTTCAGGACTTAGAGCCTTCTCCCCTTCTTGGACCACTTCTCACCATCTTAGTGAAAGAAAACTCAAGGGACAGTATAAATTAAAACATATAAGGATGACGTGCTCTTTATTCAAGAGCAGCAAACAGAGGGCCAGCTATGTATTAAGGTACTACTAATTCAGCAGATCTCCAAATGTGCAGATTCTAACAACTGATCTGACAATTTTTATAGCATTTTGGCAGTTTACAGTAGTGCACATCTAACATTTGCATTTGCTACTGTCAGGTTTTGATGTCTAATAAGTACAGCTTAAATTACATTATCAATTAGAGTGTCATCTTCATCAACAGCAACCTTCATTATATTCTTCTGCTATGGAAAAGAACAATTTGAAGATAATAAGCATTCAAAATTGAAGGAAATGGTGACAGTTTTCTATTCTGAGGTTGCTAAGCCTACAGCCTGCAGGCACTCTCACTGCAGCTTTGTTTTCTCTGTATGATGCTCATGACTATACAATTTTCCTATCTAAGTTTTCTTTCTGAAACAGTATGCTTCTGAAGAAACATATTTTTCTGCTATCATGGTTCTCAGACACAAGATGCTTTTTATCTGGAGTAGCTAAAGAGAATACTCACTGCCTTGCAAACTATAAGAAAAAGACTAGAATGTTAACAGCTGTGCTATGGGATTACTCCAGTCAATACTTCTCATCACTCTGATAGTTCTTCACTTTTAGAAGGAAGCTTAGTTACCTCTTGGTCTGTGTGAAACAATCGAATTGGGAAAAAGTTGAACATATCTCCTGTGCTCCTGATATGCAATAAAGCTGAAGATAGTGCTCAAAAAGAAATAAAGATAAAAAAAATGTTGCTGAACTTTCAGCCCTATCATGATGGATTTCAATCCATTATCTTTTCCCATTGCTTAGCTCACGTAAGTTAATGTTTGCAAGAGAACAGAGGCTTTTAGCCTCTGCTTGAATATCATGACCAGAAAATACACTTGGAGACCTGATGAAGGTTACTGCAGACAGAGTAGTAGTATCATGCAGACAGAGTCTGTGGTGTTTGTTCTTTGAGTCTACACCACACTGAATAGAGTATAAAGAGATGTACTGGCACTAAACGAGTCAGCATATACATTGGTAACTACAATTATGCTATCACAAATATTAATAAATCCTAATTGACTGAGTATTTACTCAGCTTCTCAGGACATAATGGCAGCTACGTATAAAATCTACCAGAATCCAGTAGATCTAGAATGAATGTAGTTATACTATGACCTGCTGGGTCTTGACTACTGTATTTTTTCATTTGCTTTGGAATTCATGAGCATCACTGACACACACCAAATGCTAACTTCTAATTTCTATGTCATTTATCAAAGGGGAAAACCTATATAGCTCCAAATGATCACCTGCAAGATTGCCGAGTTCTCCAGAATCAAGGTCAGTCAACTTATAGATGATTTAATGTGAACACTTGCATGAATCTTTTGAAAGATGAGAGAAGTTCACAGGTCATGTACAGTGACACTTGATTTTAAGTGCTTTCTCCTTTATTGTACTTCATCTTTGGTAACAGCCTAATCAAAACAGAGCTAAGATGATGTAAGTTTCTGATTTGCAGGGCACATGCCATTCAAAATAAATTCTCCAAGTTAAATCATTCAGTATATAACTTTCTTTCCACTGATTAAAGCTAAATCTGTCTAGTACCGGCTTCACCAAGAGCAAATCTTGCCTGACCAACCTAGTGACCTTCTATGATGGAGTGACTATATCAGTGGACAAGGGAAGAGCCATGAATGTCACCTATTTGGACTTCTGTAAAGGAATGGCTAGGTAATCACGTCTAGAAAGAAATGGTCAATAATGGCTCAATGTTTGGATGGCAATTAGTGATGAGTGGTGTCCCCTAGAGATCCATATTCAGATCAGTACTGTTTAGTACCTTCATCAATGACAGTGGGATTAGGTGTGCCCTCAGCAACTTGGCAGATGACACCAAGCTGAGTGGTGTGGTTGACATGCCTGAAGGACAGGATGTCATTCAGAGGGACCTAGATAAGCTTGAGAAGTGGGCCTGTGTGAACCTCATGAGGTTCAACAAGGGCACGTGCAAGGTCCTGCACATAGGTTGGGGCCACTACTGGTATCAATACATGCTGGGGGATGAAGGGTTTGAGACCAGGCCTGTGGAGGAGGACTTGGGGTACTGGTGGGTGAAAAGCTGGACATGAGCCAACAATGTTAGCCTGCAGCCCAGAAAGCTGTCCTGGTCTGCATCAAAAGATGCATGGACAGCAGGTCAAAGGTGGTGATTTTGTCCCTCTACTCTTTTGAGACTCCACCTGTAATATTGTGTTCAGCTCTGAAGTCCTCAGTATAGGAAAGACATGGACCTGTTGGAACAGATCCAGAGGAGGATTACAAAAATGATTAGAGAGATTGAACATCTCCCTTATGAGGACAGGCTGAAAATGTTGGGGTTGTTCAGCCTAGAGAAAAGAAGGCTCTGAGGAGACCTTATTGTGGCCTTTCAATAGTTAAAAGTTGGCTTATAAGAGAGGTGGGGACAGACTTTTTATTAGGTAATAATGGTTTTAGACTAAGAGAGGGTAGATTCAGACTAGATCTAGAGAAGAGGTTTTTTTACAATGAGGGTGGTAAAACACTGGAACAGGTTGCCCAGAAGAGTAGTAGGTACCCCATCCCTGGAAACCTTCAAAGTCAGGTTGGATGGGGCTCTGAGCAACCTGAGCTAGTAAAGGATGTCCCTGCTTATTGGACTAGATGGTCCCTCCAGGGTCCCTTGCAACCCAAACTATTCTATGATCCTGCAAACTCGGAGATTCAGCAAGTATGACTGCAAAAGCTGCCATGGATGTTGAGAAGTTTCACTGAAGCTGAAACAATGCAAAAGAGAGGTTTATGATTCCTAATGCAGCTATGTGTCATTGAAAATTTAGCTGTGTTGTCAAGTTATTGTTCTTTCCTTCTCTTATTTTGAATGTTATCCATGCAGATCTATCTTTCACCAGAAAAAAAAAAAAATCAGCAAAAATCAAAGCAGCAAGAAATAGGAAACTAATGAGAAAAGTCACAGCACTTCTCAAAGATAGTGAGAGCAACATATGTATTCAAGGTAAATCCATTCTTACAGTTCTACAGTCTTTTTAAGAAGATGAATCCAGTTGAAACAATTTAATTCAGGTTTCTGAAAGTTTTGATTATTTCTTGTTCCATTCATATTCAAGATGAATCTGTGTTGTGCTACTTTCTAAATAAAGAAAAATGACTCATTTCCTTAAGAACTGGAGGGCTTTCCAACAAAGCTAAAACTTGAAACTACCATAGAGCAATAAGTAGAAAAAAAGCATAATAGGATTTTTTTTTATTCCCTACAAATACAATTCATCCACAAATTTAATTATGATTGGTGGTAGGAAAAACAGAAATTGTAAAGGATTTCAGTGAAAGCTTTGATACAAAAAAAAAAGCTGTAATTTGAGTTTTTTTTTTCCATATTGTTTATTAATAGCCATAGTAATTTGTTACATAATTCAGTATGTTTCTTAATTGATGTGGAAGTCACATACACAGTGTCTTGCTGTTGCCCATATACAGTTAAAAAGCAAAAGCAATTTGACCATATTAGGCTAATTTTGCTAGACAGATTCAGTTCATGCTTCAGCTGCCAGAACAACTGCTTCTTTCATACTGTTACAGATTTTGACATTCCTTTGAGCAACTGAAATATCACAGATTCAAGGTAGACTAGATAATGATGGTGCTTTATTATGAATGATTTTAAAATGTGAGGTTAGTTTAACATGATGTTCATACTGAAGAATTTTCAGGTTTTCCAAAGTATAGAAATGTTTGGACTACTGTTGCACAACACAGTAAATAGATGATAAAATAAAATTAATTTCACACAAAATTACTTTTGTGCACTTGCTTGTTTGTACCATTAATAAATACAGCTTATTAATGGTCAAGTTTGTGCAACCTCATGTCCCACTTACTAAAACAGAGTCTAAAGGTCTTCGAGAGTTCACATGTTCAAGGTTTCAAAGCCACGATAGAGAATGAGAAGCTGCAAACAAATCTGATAAATTACATTAACTGTACATCTTTGAAGAACTCACCCACATTTTTACCATCTTGTCATTAAGACAAACAAAAACACCTTCTGCCTTTACCTCAAACATAATAAAGTATCTTACCCAGATCCCATCTGCTCAGAGAGGAGTAAACTACAGAATATAGTTGATATGCTGTCGTAGAATACAGCAGGCTGACTTAACTGCCTATGGGAGGGACATGAGCATAGAATTTCTGTTTCCTAGGTCTTGCACTTTAGTCCACAAAAACAGATGGGTCTGCTATGGAAGCAATATTGCTAAGAAATTTTGCCTTGTAGGAGTCACAGTAAGTCTATGGTAGGATTTGTAAGCTGCATAATGAATGAGACGAGTCATATGACAGCATTTTCAAAACCTTTGCTCTAGTGTATTCAGCCTGTACTTAATAGCCACATTGAAGCTGCCTTTCCATTTTTTTTTTTTTTACAGCCCCATAGTCCCCTTTAAAACGTATCTTTGCCCTTCAAAGGTTTTGCTCTGTCGCTGCTGCTCACCCATTCTTAACCTTAATTAGAATGTAGCTGCTCTAGAGACACTGCTGAAATCTGCCTGGAAAACTGCTACCATTTTGGATGCAGTTTCCTCAGATGAAGAATGAACATGTACATGCATTTGGGGTATGTGAATTTAGAGTTTAAATGTGCTCCATATTAGTATGCAGCTTTACATGTAAGTCTATTTTGTGTCAATTTGTTTTAAAAGAAAGGAATCATCATTTGCTGAGTTTTGTCTACAAAAGGTCACGCTGTTACCCAAAACAGGAACAGAAAAAATTCCTGTAATTTATTGGTCTTATGCAATACATGCAGATATCCATAAACACTCTTTTGGTGTTAACTGTTGTGAATTTTTTCTAGAAAAGGTGAGGTGGACTTTGGTGTAGAAGTTCACTTTTTGTCTTCTGCCAGTGAAACAAATCATAAAACTTATCTATTCTTATTCTTTTTAAAACCAAGTGTTTTCAGATTTTGAGTCCTGACTGGTATCAGTGCAGACTGTCTGAATCACACACCCAGTGTTATCTTCAGTGTACCTGCTAGTCTCCAATGCCTTCATAGCCTTTAGGCAAGTGGATTTTTGCACTCTATATTTATATGATTGTGTAATAATGTGGAATGCCTTACAGTTGATAGGCATATGTCAAAACACAGGGTTTCATGAGCAAAGGCAGACAGTTTTGTACATTATATGAAAAAAGCAAAAACCAAGCCTTTCTTGCCTTATTTTTATCTTTCCTACAAGAATTTCAAGGAGTGAACATTAGCTCCAAGACTAATTTTAAAAAAAAAAAAAATAGTACCCATTTCAGGTATTTTGCAGTAAATATTGGATGACTAAAGTCTTTGTTAAACTATCACATTTCAGGTAAAAATCCAATTTGTTACTCTTTTCTAAAGATGCAAATTTGAATAATTTTTCAAATAGCTTCCATCTACTAGTATTTATTAAAGTGAAAGTGTTTGATTTGATTTGAATTTTAGTTGTTCTTGAAACATGAGATGCTATTTCACTTCAGAATGTACAGAATAGCTTTTGCAGAAAACTGTATATAAAAGGGAGATTAATTTCCAGTTCATACTCAATCTTTTGTTCTTCAATCTGTGTCTCATTAAAATAAACTTCATTGGGCCTGTATTCTGCATAAGTGATTTTTATCATTGAATCACAAAATCATTTTGGTTGGAAGAGACCTTCAAGATCATCAAGTGCAACCATTAACCAAATACTGTGAGGTCTCCACTAAACCACGTCCCTAAGCACCACATCTACACATCTTTTAAACACCTCCAGGGATGGTGATTCCACATGTCCCTGGGCAGCCTGTCCCAATGCCTGACATCCCTTTCAGTGAAGAAATTTTTCCTAATATCCAATCTGAACCTCCCCTGATGCAACTTAAGCCTACTTCCTCTTGTACTATTGCTGTCTACCTGGGAGAACAGACTAACCCCCACCCCGCTACAACCAGCTTCCAGGTAGCTGTAGAGAACAATAACGTCTCCTCTGAACCTCCTTTTCTTTAGGCTGAACAACCTCAGTTCCCTCAGCCACTCCTCAGAAGACTTGTTCTCTAGATTGTTCAGCAGCTTTGTTGCCCTTCTTTGGATGTGCTCCAGAACTTCAATGTCTTTCTTGTAGTGAGGGAACAAAAACCCAACCCAGTATCTGAGGTGCAGCCGCAACAGTGCCAAGTACAGGGATACAATCAAGTCTCTAGTCCTGCTGGCCACATTATTTATGATACAAGTCACGATGCTGTTGGCCTTCTTGGTCACCTGGGCACACTACTGGCTCATGTTCAGGCAGCTGTTGATAAGCACCCCTAGGTCCTTTTCTGCCAGGCAGCTTTCCAGCCATTCTTTACCAAGCCCGGGGATTTGCATGTGGTTGTTGCGGCTCAAGTACAGAACCTGGCACTTGGCCTTGTTGAACATCACACCATTGGCTTCAGTCCATTGATCCCTCTGTAGAGCCTTTCTACCTTCAAGATCAACACATCTGTCTAACTCAGTGTTACATGCAAATTTACTGAGGGTGCTCTCAAACCCCTTAGTCAGATTATTGGTAAGGATGTTAAACAGAACTGGCCTAAATACTGAGCCCTGCATAGCACCAGTTGTGACCAGCCACCAACTGGATTTAACCCCATTCACCACCACTCTTTGGGCCTCACCATCCAGCCAATTTTTTGTCCAGCGAAGCATACACCTATCCAAGCCATGAGCATCAGTTTCTCTGGGAAAATGCTGTGAGACAGGGTGTCAAAATCTTTCCTAAGGTCCAGGTAGCCAACATCCACAGCCTTCCCATTGTCCACTAAGAGGGTCACCATGTCATAGAAGGAGATCAGATTAGTTAAGCAAAATCTGCCTTTCACAAACCCATGCTGACTGGGCTTGATGAACTGCTTGTCCTGTATGTGCTACATGACAGCACTCACTCAAGATGATCTGCTCCATAACTTCCCCAAGCACCAAGGTCAGGCAGACAGGCATGTAGTTACCTGGATCTGCCTTCTGGCCATTCTTATATATGGGTGTCACATTTGGTAACTTCCAGTCAACTGGAACCTCCCCAGTTACCCCAAGCACCAAGGTCAGGCAGACAGGCATGTAGTTACCTGGATCTGCCTTCTGGCCATTCTTATATATGGGTGTCACATTTGGTAACTTCCAGTCAACTGGAACCTCCCCAGTTAGCCAAAACTGCTGATAAATGATGGAAAGTGGCTTGGTGAGCACTTCTGCCTTCCTCTGCAGTACTCTTCCATGGATCTTGTCAAGCACTGTTGACTTGTGTGTGCCCAAGTAGTGCAGTATGTCACTAACCATTTCTTCATGGGTTATGGTGGCATTCTGCTTCTCATCCCTGTCTTCTGATGCAGGGTGCTGGGCACTCAGAACAACTTGTCTCACTGTTAAACACTGAGGAAAAGGTAGCATTCAGTACCTCAGCCTTTTCCTCATCCTTGGTCACTGCATTTCCCCCTGCATCCAACAGAAGATGGAGACTTTCCTTAGTCCTCCTTTTGCTGTTAAGTTCTAGAAACATTTTTTTATTGTCTCCCATGGCAGTAGCTAGATCAAGTTCAAGTTGAGCTTTGCCAGCAAAACTTTGGCCATTAGAACAACTAATGCTCTGCGAAATGCAAGTAAACGCTGGAAAAATCAGCCAAAATAACAAATAACAATTAAAAATTTTGAACCATATAAAGAAAAGACCTCAAATATGTCCTATTTAACTCTCCCTTAGCAAGAAGGAAAAAATTAAAGAAAAATTAGTTTTCCTCCATAAGTGTTGGGAAGGAGCTCCAGAGAAAAGATGCATACTCCAAAGGGTCTGCAGTCAAATCCGTTCATTGCAAAGTTTCAGTCTTTTATAGCTGACAAGACACAGCCCCCCGAACACCATAGGTT
>NW_008618134.1:67920-69102 GCF_000691845.1 Merops nubicus
ACTTCTGATCACAGGATTCCATTTTTACCATTTTCAGTTACTGGTAAGTATGAAGATGAAGTTATCTCTGTCAATTGTCTACTGTAGATTAGTTGAAGTTTTCAACTGAAGTCCTTGATTGTTGTCTAAGAAGATTTAGAAATCTTTTTGTTTTACTGAAAGTTAAAGCAGAAATTTACCAACAGCTTTCCTGATAGGTTTGATGTTATTGAAGTTGATACAAACTCACCCACTGTTTTGCATGAATAGCTTGTTCACATTCAGTATACAGGACGGACTGTGACTGGATGAAGAATTGTTTAAAATAAGCTTGTATATTATTTAGAAATTGAGATATACAAAGTTGTGATGAAACTCTTAAGCAACTGATCTTAGACTTCATTGATCCATGTCAGTAACAGACAACACAGGCTTCTCAAAAAGAAGTTGTGGTTTAAGGAGCTGACTGCCATCCTGGGGGAATACTTTTCCTATCTGTGTGACAGTAGGCAAAACATGCAAAGTGTCATTTTCAGAGATGACTGAAGCATGACTGAGTGACTAAGAAAATCTTTGAATTGGAACTTAGAATTCTCAGTCTCTAACAGAACAAAACAAAAATTATCAATCATAAGAGAAAAAGCATGTGGGAGAAGGACAGATCCTAGTGATTCATTTAAGCAAGCTGCTAACAGCAACTTTTTCTCAAAAGAGGAGTGCCAACGGTAGTTACACTTCAGGCCCACATCATGGAAGGAAAATTATCTCTGCAGTTGTCACTGCATGCATGTAGGTCCTACATCTGCCTGAGGGAAATATAAGCTGCTATGGATCATAACTGTAGCATACCCTTCTATCCTGGTCCTTCAGAAGAGAACCCGTAGCATCTTTCTTGGTCATTTTTCCACAGAAACCTGGTCACTGAATAGCAGACAAGAAGGAAGCAGTGTGACTTGTGCAGAGTTAAGATGCAGCCAGAACTTCCTGCCTTCTTCTGAAGTATGGAGGCATTCCCAACCTTAGAAATAGCTTGAGATATAAAGTTTCAAAAATAATAAATACTCATCACTGTAAATTAGGTTAATGCAGACTCCTTTGCAGTACTATAAGATGTGAAACACCCTGAAAAAAAAAATAAATTTACTTGGTGTATCGAAATGAGAAAAAATTTGACATGTCATCGAATCATAGAATCCTTTAGGT
>NW_008618135.1:0-1049 GCF_000691845.1 Merops nubicus
TGGTTAGCTTTATAAGTTTTCTACTTTGTTAGTTTCCTTATATCACCTGGTGGATCCGCAGGGTTGGTGGCAGCAGGATTTTGTAGTGTTAGAGAGGCCTTTTTAGGCATTTATTTAAATACTTGAGTACCAGGCATGCTACCTGAAAGGAGCACTAAAATATCTTCTACTAGCATACCCAAATGCCTTTTCTCTCTCTCTTTCTCTCTCCTTCCTTCCTTCCTTCCTTCCTTCCTTCCCTCCTTTCTTTCTTTCTTTCTTTCTTTCTTTCTTTCTTTCTTTCTTTCTTTCTTTCTTTCTTTCTTTCTTTCTTTCTTTCTTTCTTTCTTTCTTTCTTTCTTTCTTTCTTTCTTTCTTTCTTTCTTTCTTTCTTTCTTTCTTTCTTTCTTTCTTTCTTTCTTTCTTTCTTTCTTTCTTTCTTTCTTTCTTTCTTTCTTTCTTTCTTTCTTTCTTTCTTTCTTTCTTTCTTTCTTTCTTTCTTTCTTTCTTTCTTTCTTTCTTTCTTTCTTTCTTTCTTTCTTTCTTTCTTTCTTTCTTTCTTTCTTTCTTTCTTTCTTTCTTTCTTTCTTTCTTTCTTTCTTTCTTTCTTTCTTTCTTTCTTTCTTTCTTTCTTTCTTTCTTCTTTCTGTAGTTCTGTATTTATTTCTGTATTTCTTTCTTTCTATCTTTCTTTCTCTCTTTCTGTCTTTCTGTCTTTCTGTCTTTGGTCTTTTTTTTAAACTGACATTTCAGCAGTTATGCCTATCCTGTTGATCTTGCACAGAGCTGGGGGAACTTTCTTAATAGAATGTTTTCAGTCAGAACATGCTGATTAAAATGCAAGTGTCTTTAGGCATTTATCAGTATCAGCAAAATGTTAATCAGGAACCTACCTGGTTTCCTTCCAGTTTGCTTGGCTTGTTGGCTGCTTGCCTAGTGGGTTACAGTAGAGTTGAGCCCCCAGCTTTCTGGCCCTTGGTGTTCTTTCACAGGGCAATAGGAGAGCTGCCAAGGATGTCTGAGAGCTGGAGAGGTGGGAGCAGAAGTATCTGGAGAATTTAATTTACCTC
>NW_008618136.1:0-261 GCF_000691845.1 Merops nubicus
TATTCGTTAATACAAGGTCTAGCAGTGGATGTCTTCTTGTCAGTTCCTTCACTACCTGCATTAAGAAGTTATCATCAATGCACTGCAAGAGCCTTTTCGACTGAACATGCCTAACTGTGTGGGATTCCCAACAAATATCAGGGTGATTGAAGTCTACCATGGGTACCAAGGAGTGTGTTCTAGAGGCTACCTCCAGCTGTCTGTAGAAGGCCTCATCAACACCTTCTTGGTTTGGTGGTGTATAGTAGACTCCCACCGCAG
>NW_008618136.1:471-72219 GCF_000691845.1 Merops nubicus
TGATTGCAATTATATCATAGTCATGCAACCTAGTGCAGACCTCCAACTCCTCCTGCTTGTTCCCCATACTCAGTGCATTGGTATATCAGCATTTCAGAGAGGGAGTTAACCCACCAGTTTTCACTTTTGCTGTCTGACTATTCCTGGCTACTACCATGCTTCCTAACTTGCTAGAGAGTCTTGTCTTTTCATTGTCACTGTCCACCTCAAGTGGGACAGTAGGCTGCAGACTGTCCTCAGGGACATCTCTCATGAGCCTGGTGCTATCCCCTTCCCCCTTCAAAGCTAGTTTAAAGCCCTGTCAATGAGCCCGTGAACTCCTGTGCAAGGACACTTTTTCCCCTTGGAGACAGGTGTGCTCCATCTGCTGTCAGCAGACCAGGTGCCATATAAACCTCCCCAAGATTAAAGAACCCAAAATTCCAACGGTGGCACCAATCTCTGAGCACACAATCAGGTGTGTTTTCCACCCTCTTTCAGTATTTTTCCCTTCCACTTGGGGGATTGATGAAAACACCACCTGAGCACGTAAACCTTGGACTAGTTGCCCCAGTGCCTTGAAGTCCTTTTAGAGAGTCTTTAGATTCCTCTCTACAACCTCATCATTACCTACCTGAATAACTAACAAGGGGTAATAATCAGAGGGCTGCACCAGAGCGGCGATTTGCCTTTTAATATCTCTAATCCGAGCTCCTGGGAGGCAGCAGAGCTCCCTGTGGGATGGGTCTGGTCTACAAATGGGTCCTTCTGTTCCCCTCAGAAGAGAGTCGCCCAATACAATTACCCTCCTTTTTTTCTTAATTGAAGAAGTCTTAATAGCCTGGGGTGAGTGACAAGCTGCGTGTGACTCACCAGACTGGTCCTCATTTCCATCTCCCTTTGGCTGGCCATCAAGTTCCAAAGGCCCATACCTATTGGATAACAGTAGCTGGGAAGGTGAAGGGGGCTGAGAAGATTTTTGCTTGCCCCTCTAAGGACGGACCTCTTTCCATTCCCCCTTGTCCCTTACGTCCCCTCCTTCTGCCTGATGACAGGAGGGGCGGGGGTCCTCTGCTTCTTGCAGACCCTCTCCCTTTTGGCTTTGCCTCAGAGTGTGGCTCAACTGATCTATCTCACTGTCACACTCTCTGTTTATTTCCAATCTATCTGCTCCCTCTCTCAGTTCCCCCACCTGCCTGAGCAGGCTGTTTATCTGATCACACTGCACACAAGTGGTGTCTGACCCCTCTGTCTCAAGGGCATCGCCAGACCTGCACAGCCGTGTGTTTGTGCAGGACCTTGGTCTGAGCTCCCACAGTCTTCCTCACCGTGGCTGAGCATCTTGCTCAAATGTTGTGTACTTCTGAACAAAGAGAACAAATTTGACTTCACAACTTCTATGACTGTTAAAAAGTATCACCACTAAACAGCAATCCTCTTGTGAACAATCCAAGGGTCAGATGTTATTCATGCTGTTGAGGGTATGTGGGCACACCTCTGTCTTTGAGTGGAAAAACACAAAGTATGACAAAACTAACTCATTAAGAGAAACGTAGTTGTGGGGTTCTTTGTTTCTATCTGTCTCACATGACTGCCCAAGGAAAATTTCACCACACAATCAAAGGAAGTAAAGAGCATGGATTGTGTTAGAATTTATGTATTCCCAAATTCCATTGCTGTTTCATAAAAATATAGCATTTAATAATCTCTTTTTGTTCTAAGTTTTAAAATAAAAGTAACACAAGGTTTTATTTTTCTTATTCTATTAATAAAGTTTCATTTAAAATGTTGACAGTTCCAGGATCTAGGATTTCAATGGTGAGAAATGATCACTTGAATACCCGAATCTGAATTTACGTTTTTCATCTTTCTCTTCAGGCTGTTCAGAGCATAGGACGGGGTAAGTGCATCATCACAGTGGCTTTATCTCACAGCAGCCCACAAATATTAGATAACTATCATAAGAAATGTATAAACAAGTAGTTTTTATGTATTACTAGACAGTGTTGTAGAAGAGTAAACATAGGCATGGGCAGGAAGTTAAATTGTTTTGCTACATTTACACAGCAAGTGTCAGTCTCAGGAACAGAACTGAAGGGTCCCTGGCCTTAAGTGCATTACCTACTACTTTCGTTGTAAAAAAGGCCAGTGTTTCTTGAAGGACTACTGTGCATGTTATTACTGCTTTATATCACTTCAGTTCTGGGTGTGTCCAATATATTGAATAATGAAATTAGGGCTTGTAAAGGATGGCTGAACCATAAAATGTTCCCCTGGTGTAAGCTTACTTTTAAGGGGGGTGGGAGGGGTGAAGGAAAGGAAGGGGAGGAAAAAAAGGAAAAGAAAACAACTCCTCTGAAAAAAAAAAAAAAAAGATAAAATTTATGCAACACAGCCAAGACTATGCTTCTCCATGCTTCCCCCCTCCCAATTTATCAATATTTTTCTTGTGTGATTGAAAATCCCTTCATTTTGCTCAGGGGAAAAGCCTCATGCTGAGAAGGGATTGCAGTTGCACACTTAATCAAAGTGGCATGCTCCACACTCTGTTCCTGAGCCATTTCCCCGGCACACTCACGTGATCTGTGTGCTTCTGTTGCGTGAATCGAGTCCAAAGTTTGACTCAGTTGTTACTGTTGCTGACAGGCAAAAAGCAAAGGGGTTTTTGGAGGAGGCAGGGGAATGGGGTTCAACTCAATTCAGGTTGCTGAAAGGAAATGAAAAGGATGATTTGAAAACCACAAATACCAGGATGAAAGATTACAGATAATGGACAATAACTGTCCACCATAAATTGTTGATTGGAGTATCTGTATTAGGTGATGTTTGTAGTCTCTACATGTAGGATGATGGAAAACACAGATTATGGCAGTGAAAGTAGAACAACAATGGAGTCTGATTCTTTGTTTTCACTTTTCAAAGGCTTCCCCCCTGCCTTTTTTTTTTTTTTTTTTTGATAAGGCCCAGGAAATTGTTAGCGACATGCTGGTGGGAACCTATGGGAAAGAATACAGGCAGTATCAATGGTGCAGTGCTTATCCCAGGAGCTGCGTTGGTGGGTGTGGGAATAGCATGCTTTCAGTGTGAGCTGTTGCAATGAGATAGCATTGAGAAACCAGGGCAGAGAACAGCACATGCAGTCTGGGGAACTAAGGGCTTTATCCAGCAGCAAGGTCTGTAAGGACAGACAATGTAACACTACGTTTGGTTTAACAACAAAGAACTGTAAAATGGTTTGATAGTCAGGGATTGGCAGAAAAGCTGAATGTGTCTGCACAGTGCAGTATTTTTTTTTTAAATGTATTTAAATGATAGACTTCCAACTTTAAAAGACAGTATTTAAAGTTACCTATAACAGACATTATTTTAGAATACGGTTGTTTAACCATGGTGAAGGCTTATTAAGTAAAAGACTCAAGAGACAGCATTTTGTTGAAATATGGGAATAAACAAGAAGAGGCACATGTAGGAAAGCAGGACTGACAGGTCTTTTTTTTTAAAAAGTCTGATTTCATTGCTGCATTTGATTTCTGGATACATTTATGGCCAACATCGCTGGGAAATCACTGAAAAATATTCATCTGTATCTCCCATTCTGTGTGTGCCTATTTTGTTTTGATATTTAAATGGCAGCAAGTTTTGGCTACAACTTTAGAATGACAACACATACTTGTCGGATGTACTTGGGCTTAAAACGAGCAAATGTCTTTATGAAGCCTATATGGTAAATATAGCTACAGCATATGCATGCTGGCTTTCCTTCAGAAGGAAACAGCATTTCTGTTGTCTGTACAGCACCTGTCATGACCAATGAAACTTAGAATAAGCTTGTAAATGCTCAGTGTGCCACTACTTGTATATTTGGCCAGAACATGATCAAATGATCTGATGTGCCAGTAGCAGTTCTGCTGTGGGAGAGATTGCAGAGTAGCAAATTCAGTAAGGATCTTCTTTTGCCCTTCTGTCCAGAAACATGCCCCCCTCTTATAGCACAGGAAAATACTCTGGCAAGACAGGTAAAAATCAGTTAGGAATGTGGGCAGCTTTTTGTATTTAATATTTGCATAGTTCTTGGATGGAGCTTTTTGAAGATCCAAGCAAAAGCATGTCTGACTAACAATGATCACATAAATGGATGCTTAGGTTAGAAGTATGTAGATCTCTGTTGCATAGCTGGTGAAAATTTCTACTGAATTGAGAAAGATGTGTAGCTAACCTCCTCTGGAGTGTGTGGACCTATCTCTGATCTTAAAATACCAAATTGTATTTTATGGTTTTGTGACCTGCATGACTTCCATTAGGGAGTGAACAGAAGCTTCTAATCCATTGCAATACTCTTAAATGGAAAGATGCCCTTAGGAATCCCTCCTGTTGTGTACGAAAGTACAATTATGTGGTTAACATTTTGAAATATAAGTGAATGGCTGCCACTCTCTCTGTACTTTTAGATTAATATTGTATAAAATGCTAGCCGCATTATCAGTCTCCAGAACAGTGCATTTTGCACTTCTGATGTTCCAGAATAATATGGCATCTTTCTAACCCCAAAATAGCCTATAGACGTCTTCAGTCAGCTTGCTGGATGCTTGAACATTATATCATGTAAGCTACTTAAAACCAAGAAATAGCAAGTTTCTGAAGTCCCATTCCAAATGTAAAGACAAAGATCAGAACATTTTAGAAGGTGAATTGGACTAATAAAGCTGGTTTTGCCTACATTTGTACAGCAGAACTGAAGTCAGAGTATTAAGTTTTTCACATTGCCTTGCATGCATTTTTAAGATGCACCTTACAGAGACATTCTGTTAATTCCCCGTGAATAGACTACATGAGGTATGTCTACAATTCCATAGCTTCTTGTTGGACATTCACAGCTTGTCTTCAGGCAGCAGAGAGGCTAAATAAAATTAATGAGGGAAAATGCTTTTTTTTTTTGGATTGAGGGAAGGGAGGGTTAGCAGCAAGATTAGGGTGAGTAGAGACTTCTTAGCAACATATTTTCATTTATTTCACTGTAATATCTTTTTTTAACTGCATACACTTCAAAGATAATGCAAAATTGGAATTATGAGTATCACTGCTTTGTAGTGAATGTATTGCAAGATTCTTAAATAATTAAATTATGCAAGTTCTTAAAATGGAGTGTAATTAGCCATTAATGAGCAAAATCTGTTGCTGTGCAGAGTTGATGTACTCCATGTAGACTGTCCTTAAGTTTTATAGGGTTTGGTTTCATTTCTAAATGCATATGTGTGGTAAAAATCAACTGTTGTATATCTTGTAATAGAATCATTAAATTAGCTATCAAGTTACATAACATATCAAATATTTTATTTTAGTACAACAAATTATAGATTTGTCAATGACTCAGTTTTGTGCTTCTGTTTAATGACGAGAATCTTCATTTAGAAGCATTGTAAGGAAAGGTTTGATACTAACAGGGATTAATAAGTTTAAAAATGGTAGGCCCAGTGCATGAAGATGGCATTTTTTTCCCTTATAAACTCACAGTTCAAAATTATACCACACCAGATCTGCATGAACAACACTGTTGCCTAACAGCCATTGGATATACAAATACATTATAGTGCAACTTGTTCTTAGTTGGATAATTAGGAATATCAGAGAAAAATCAGTGAACAACTCCCACCCAAACAACCTTAGGTTTATGTACCTTGCAGGTAGTGGGAGCTTTTTTGATTATTTGTTAAATGCAGGATCCTTAAAAAGCAGCAGCAATATAATAGGATCATAGAGTATTTCATTAGGAAAATGTGTGTTTTCCCAATGTTGGCACTTCTGCAAAAAATGCAGTTAATCTTAAGTAAATATCATGTGTTTAAAACTGTGGTTAGCCTTTTGGACTTTGCTGCACAAGCCAGTCATTAAAAGTTCTATGGTATACAGCACAGCCTTGGCTGATCTAATTAAGGATATTGCAAAGATGAAGAACGTTTTAGACTGAGGTCCTATGTTTTGTTACTTTCTAACCTCATTTTCTTTATAGTCTGTGGGTCAATTTCTTCTCCTGGTGAAGTGGTGAACCTGCTTTAGTCAGGCATACATACCAGTTACAGAAGTGAAGTGCTGATCTTAAGACTACATCATTTAATCTTTGCAAGAACTCTCCTGAACCTTTAGTGGAGTACACTGTATGTGCTACAAAAGCACAGGTACTTCACACTCAGATGACTGTGATGTAATCATGTGCTCTCTTTATGGTGCCTTAGGTCATGAATAAATCTCAGTGATGTTAGGCAGAGAATGATGGTAGTGTTTCAGCCATTGCCATTTATTCTCCTGTACTGGTTTTGACTGGGTGAAGTTCTGGGGTCTAAACCCCCAGCCCTGAATCAGGGCATATGGATGATGTCCATAACCCGTCAGGAAAGACCTTCCTCTTGGTTTTCTCTCAAGGGCTGGCCAACCTTGGGTGAAAACCAATGAGGAGGTCACCACCAGGTGCCCTGCCTTTAGCATTAACATTGGGTGTCCTGCCCTGGAGTTAACTGTATAATGGCTGGCTCTGCAGGCAGTGGGTAGGGGAGGTTTATTTGTGTGGTGGGTGTACTAGGCAGTGTTTCTGGGTGCTGGAAGGGTTCTCTGGCTGTCCAGTGCAAGTAGAGTTTTTAGTGATGGTGGGGCAACATTACAATCAGGACAGAAAGATGTTTTTATATGTCATGATGTTGCTTTTTGGCAATTACTACATGATTGGAACTGGGGTAGTGATCTGGCTTCTGACTGGGCTCACTCCTTTCTTTGCTTTGTCATATACTGTGAGTGAATGCATCAATCTCCTCCTTTGGTTGTTAGCCACCTCATATCCTCCCTGTATTCTCTGAAATGGGATGGAATGATCTGGCCTGAGTGCTCCTTAGTGATGACAGTGTCCTTCCTACTGGAGCATGCAGTCAGCAAAAGACTGGGGTGTTTCTTCACAGTAGCTAGCATGGGCTGTGGTTTAGATTTGTGCTGGAAACAGTGTTGATAATACAGGAACGTGGTAGTTACTGCTCAGCAGTGCTTACTGCTTTACTGAACAAAAAGCCAAGGCCTTTTCTGCCTCTCACCCCAGCGGTGAGTAGGCTGGGTGGGCACAAGAAGCTGGGAGGGGAGACAGCTGGGACTGCTGGTCCCAACTGACCAGAGGAATATTCCAGACCATATGGTGTCATGCTCAGCATATAAAGGTGGGGATGATGGAGTCTGGCTTCCCTGGAGATGGCTGAACACCTGCAGATGATAGGAAGTGGTGAGTGAATTCCTGGTTTAGTGTTGCTTGTGTGTGGCTTTTGCTTTACTTATTAAACTGTCTTTGTCTCAGCCCATGAGTTTTCTCCCTTTTGCTCTTCTGATTCTCTCCCCCATCCCCCTTGGGGGAGTGAGCGAGCAGCTGTGTAGGGCTGAGCTGCCAGCTGGGGTTAAACCATGCCATTACCTTATACTAAAACTGGCATAGCATTATGGGCTACTGCACACCACATGTTCCTCAGCAGAGGCAAAATGGGGAAAAAAAGTGTGATCTGTTTTCCTTTGTTTCTCTTCCCTAAAACATAGGAAAATCAGTTTAAATGTAAGGCTTCTTTTTGCTTGATTGGTTGGTTACCTCAGATATTCTCTGATTCTCCAGTTAGAATGAATATCTGTGAAATTAGTGGAGACAAAAGTGATTAGGAAGTACTTTGGTTTATTTTGTTAAAGGCATCAGTCCACCTAAGAGATTGAACACTTCAAAATGAAAAGAAAGGTAAGTTCAACTTTATCAGTGAAGGAGGGAATAACACTCAGCATTTCATCATTCCAAAATATCCTCAGTACTGCATGCTCACCAGGCGTGTTCTGACTGGATCACTCACTTCAGCATAAGTAGTCAAAAGAAGAAAAATTCAAAAACACAATGAAAGAGAAGAACATGGAAACTTCTACAGCAGAAGGAATTAAAATTTCCTAAATAAGGTTTAAACTATATAGTGAAGAGATTATTTGATAGGTAAAAATTTTGCACAGTTAACATGACTGGTTCAAGAAAGTTCAAGAATTTGCATAAATAGGAGATATGCAATGGAACGAAAGGCTAAAAATACAAGTTCATGAAAAGTTTATTTCAATCAATGAATAATTCAGTTCAGAAAAGAGAGGCTCAGGATGCTAAGATAGTTTTTTTGTGTTGTATTTTTCTGTACTATTAATTAAATTACTAATAGACACAGGTAATGTGTGATTATTCAAAGTGAGGTCTGATGTGTGAGTACAGAGTAGTCCTCAGTGTGTATTATGTTGTCTAACTTCCTTAACTTTAATAAGTCAGGCTAATACAGTCTCCCTGCACTAAAGAACTATTTATAGTCGATTAGGATGTGCTACCAAGTCCATCCTTGCCTGAAGAATTTGGGATTTCACATGAGGGATGAAAATGCACAGTGGTCGTGTATTTTCTGGATAAATTTCTCCTTTGTACAGTGAAAAAAAGGTGTGCTGCTAGTTTTGCTTGTATTGTATTGTTGCTTCAAATATAGTCAAAATCACATAGGACAGCAAATGTATTTCTTTTCAATATGTTCTTGAAAATAATTACTGTTAATTAATCAGTTAAGAGTTTTAAAGCTTTTCCAGAGGCTCCAATGAAAGCCAACACAAGTGCAGAGTATTATCATTCAAGTAATAATTGTAACTTGAGTAAAAAAATCTTCAGACTCCCAGAAACTGGTAAATTAACTATTTTCATGGCAGTGTTTGCAAAACACTGTAAAATGAGTTGGTTTTAAATTTATGTTAAAATGGTAGTAAAAATACATATGGTTACTATCAGTGCTGAAGATGTGCTTCTGTGTTGATCATCCTTTAGTGCATTTTGAATGATAGTTAGTCTGTGGGGACCAGTGAAGACCTCCAATTAATTATTACTGGAGAACATGAAATCATAAACAAAATTCCTTGTAATAAATTTTTAAAATGAGATTGCATGTTTTATTTACGGTACTGGTCCATTTTGGGGCTTTAAATCTATGAACGAAAACAAACATGCTTTTTATCAAACTGAAATAAAAAATATCAATAGTATTTCTTTCTTATCAAAGTAGGACACAGTGTATGAACTGGACTTCTAAATAACTGCAGGGAGAAAAGCAAGGGAAGAAGAAAAGGTTTGCTTTTCTCTAGTTCATAGAAAGTGGTTGAGAGTATATATAAACAATATGGAAAGCAGCTTACGCTGAGCATAGTGGTGTTTATTAATCTTTAAGGTACTTGATAGGATTGAATTATTATATACGAAATGTTTATTAAAGATGGACCTATTAACGAAGAACTCTCATAATTATCACTTGTATTCACAGCAGAAATTGGTTTTGTTTTGACAGGAGCAGCAATGCTGAGGATATGCAATCATTTCAAGTATGTTTTGAGGACAAAATCCTGTTGCAAACACAGCTAAAGGTGCTTCTTGTCTCATAGGGCTCATAGCAGAAACTACAGAACAAAGAAGGAAATAGGATTGTATAATAATCTTTTGCTAGGGTCTTGTATATCTTTTTTTCTTCTCATTTGTCTTTTAGATCACAGATTCAACCTGTTTGGAAAACACAGTACACAATAGTTACACTGCAGTTTAATAGACAAATATTAATAGATAAGATTAAGGGCTTCTGTCATTGAAATGTGTGCACATTCTTAGTATGGTTTTTCTTTTTCTCGCCATTGAAAATCTTTCTGCCAGCCTACGAGAACAATATGTCACCTTCTTCATGTTCCATAAAGATAATTTACTTATCTTCAGCCAATCAGGCTTGTTCACCTTCTTCACAACTCTAGCCAGTTAACCTACACCTTCATAGGACATGGATACCTCCCAACGTTTTCTGGCTCTGGGAGTTGTGTGATGACAGCATGATACCAAAATATAAGCAAAAATCTTTACTGGAGCAATAAATATCTGCTGGAAACTGCAGACGTTTTGGAGAGCTTAATCCAAATGGATCTACAGGTCTTGTAACCTGGAAACTGCTGGTCCAAGTGGACCCAGTAATTATTGCTCAAAGGATTCTTTGGTCTCTTTTCCTACCATCATCAATTTTTGTGCTAGCCAGATAGATATCTATGTCCATTGCTGCCTCTCTTCATATGGAATTATAAAGCTCTAGCACGGTAACAGGGCAATGCTGTCTCAGCTGAGTTTTCTTAAATTCTCTGTTGTATAATTCTGTCTAATTTATGCAACCCTTCCTTCCTCATTAGAAAAGGCGTCATCAAATCACCTCCTGGTTTCCCCTAACTTTCTCCTAGGCGTCACCTTAGTCTCATGGAGCTGTGACTACCTGATATGTATTTTAGTCTCCAGAGCAGGTTCAGAGAAGGGCAGTGAAGCTGGTGAAGGGTATAGAGCACAAGTCTTATGAGAACTGGCTGAGGGACCTAGGATTGTTTAGCTTGGAGAAAAGGAGGCTCAGTGGAGACCTTACTATTCTCTACAACTGCCTGGAAGGAAGTTGTAGCGAGGTGGGTGCTGGTCTCTTCTCACATATAACAAGTGATAGGACGAGAGACAATGGCCCCAGGTTACACAAGGGGGTGTTTAGGCTGGATATTGGGGGAAAACATCTTCACTGGAGTAGGCCCAGGGAAGTGGTTGAATCACCATCACTGGATGTGTTTAAAAGTTGTGTAGATGTATGGTCTTTAGGGACATGGCTTAACAGTGGACTTGGTAGAGTTAGGTTAGTGGTTGGACCTGGTGATCTTAAAGGTCTTTTCCAACTAAACAATTCGTGATTCCATGAATGTGCTTGAGAAAGTGCAACAAAAGTGCCAATTCAGAATCTGAAGAGGGGCTGCCAACAAAACAAGTGTATCAACATTCAGACCTTTAATACACAAATTCAATGTCCATTTAGGAAAAAAGCCAGTCACAATGCTCTAATCTCTGAGCCTGAAAAGCAGGGCCTTTGATATACTCACTCCTCACTCATTTGTAGCATAGAATTGGTACTGAAGGAGTAAAGACACATACACAGAAGAATAAGAAAGTCATTCAATATAATGTATCAAAAAAAGCAAAACAGACTTACAGACTTCCACAGATAAAAATGCAGCATAGAATTTTTGGGCACTGTTTAAGCATAGGGTTACTGATCACCATTTGTGTGATAGAATATGGAAGGTTTTCCAACATAAAGGTCAACACAAGGTTGTTCCCAAAAGAAATTCCATTTTGAGTCAACACGAAGATGCCATGAGTGCTATAGAATAGTGGAAATAACCCCGTACTAGAAGAAATAGTAATGATCTCAAGCCTGAACATAATCAGGGTCATCTTAACATGACTTCAGTTGTCTAAAGGTTACTTGTCTCACATAAATTATTCTGGGATCTTTTTAACAGCTGAGGGAGGGGAAATAGGCACTTACAGACAGGAAATACTTCCAACTATATTAGGCAGCAATGTTAGGAATAAATCATCTCCTGGGTGAATCAGGACAACTGAGTTAGAAAACTAATATTTTGATGTGTAAAGATACTTAAGATGCATATACCCATATATTTATTTGAAAGTGACAGAAGAGAGGTTTTGGACCCTGTACCCTTGAAGATTTTCAAAAGTTGACTGGGAGGGTCCTGAGAAATCCAATTTAGTTTTGAACTTAACTCTCCCTTGAGCAGGTGATTAGACTGGATGGCCTCCATAGGGCCTTTCTAAACTAAATAAGTTTGCAGTTCACTAACTTTCACCCTGGTACTCAATTTCCCTCCTTTCATAATTATAAAATCTATGAATTAAGTAATAATACCAGCCAGCTGTCTTCTGGGCTACCATAGAATTGGTACTGCAGGAGTAAGGACATACACAGAAGAATAAGAAAGTCATTCAGTATGGAAAGAGGGATAGAACATATTATTAATTCATAAATCATCCAGAAACAATATAAGCTGGTGAAAATACTTTATGCTAGTGTATCAAGAAATTTGAAAAGTTTAGTGTTATTGTGAATAGAGTAATATTTTGTTTGTTTTTGTTATTCTCTAGTATCGTATCCATGTGTACAGAATTTTAAGAAAGATGTTTGTGGAAAATAACTGAGATAGGGCCAGAAGGTTTTATTAGGATTTATTGTTAAACTTGCTGAATAATCTACTACCCTTGTGCTCTGATGGTTTCTGTCAGATCTAGAAACTGGAAGTCTAATAGAAAATTTTCCAAAGATCTTCTAAACACTGCTATTCATAAAGGATAAAAGCATTTTTGTTACAAATAGTGTTTCTACTTTTATTGTATTTTTTGCAGTGCACACCATCTCCTGATTTCTCCTTATAGTATTTTGAAATAATTCCCCTCATAAGTTGCTTGTCTTTTTTTCAGTTTATTGTATATTTTATTTCTTTTCCTCTTAGTTGCTGTTTCTGTGACACCCACCTACAACATCTTCCAAACTTCTCTCAACATTCACTTGGTAAGTAATCCGTTTTGCTCTCAGGTTATCCTCCAGTGTCTACTCCTCTAGTTTCACTTTGGTGTTCCTCCCTTTGCCCAGACTTCTCCTCCCACACTTAAAGTATATCCTTTCTCGTTTCGAAGAAAACATGGCAATGTGTCATCTGCAATTCCTTCTTAATCTAGTTTTCCTATTTTCTAATCTCCGTGACACAAAATCTAAGGTAATAATGTCTCTGTCCTCACAAGCTCCCAATAGAGGAAGACTGGCTGATACATTAGGTTTTTAGTATTTCTTATTTTTAATCACTAATAAAGCTTTTAAGTATGCTACTGATGCAGTGGTGGCTCTGAATGTCACATGAGACTTGTCAGGACTGAACCTTTCAGATCAGCATTTTTTGATTCAGTGGTTGAAGATGAGCCTTTGTGAGTATTGCTGCAGCACCAATAAAACTCTTCATGAGCAAACAAATACGTCTAAGTAACCACAAGAGACTAATCACCCAGGTAGTCAGTCCGGCAGACCCTTTCAATATCATAAAAAAAGTGGGCACTGAAGCCACTAATTTTTGTTACCATTCTCATGGAGGCACATAGCTATTTCTGACACTCTTAAGAAAAAAACAAGTTATGTTTTCTCCTCTACTACCTTTCAAATAGTCAATTCAGGCCTAACCCTCTAGAGTTCTACTGGTGAGAGTGAAGATGTTGTCAAGTCCAAAGTCCACCAGTTTTGAAAAATGTCAGTGTAAGAAATCCACTTTCTCTTTCCAAGTTGTTTCAAGAATTTATATTCAAATAATATTAAAAAGTTAAAGTATTAAAAATAATATTTCAAAACTGTTTTAAAATGAATGTTTTCAGTTACAGTTTTGGATAGTGGGAGATAATAAGATGGAAAAAATATTCCTTTGTGGTAAACATTTGTTTTATAAAAGTAAACAAATAAAATATTCCTGAAGTACTTAGCCATCACTATTTGAAGGTTTGTGACAGCGTCTGAAAGACAAAAAAGGAAATAATTGATTAGTGGATTTTGTTTGATCTGCTCAGGGATCAAAGGGACAAATACTGTCTACAGGGATGAAAGGGTGGAGAACTGCTCTCCGTGCTGCCTCAGTTATCTGGTTATTCATACACTCTTGCTGTATGTTAGAGCTGCCTGCACCTGACCCTCTGTCATGCTTGAAGGGAAAAAAACCCCTCCAAAGTAGATATACTGTGCTGCAGTTCTGAAAGGTTTCTTGTTAATCAGACATGAAAAATGTAATTTAAAGTCTGTAAGATGGAATACTGAGTCTGTTTTTCAGTTTGTAAGCAGGATTGACTTTAATTGTCCATGACATAATTGTGGCTCTGTTTGTGTTTGTTTGTTTTTTAATAATACATGTGTTTAATTTCAAGCATAGGAATGTACTGAGGACCAAAACCACCTGAGTGTGTGTTAGTTTGATATGTTAGTCATACATCTGCATCCTAACTTACAAACATTGTGTGTGTTCTGCTTATTTCTAAATTCTAGGTAAAAATAAAATAAAAAAAAAAATTACTAAATTTGGAAGCATTACAATGTTATAAAATACTGAAATAGAGTGAGGAATAATTGTAGCAATAGCATCTCCTTGCCATAAATGGGATGTCTAGGATTTGATTTTGGATTATCCTAATACACCGTAGTGAACTACACCCCCATGTTACATACTGTATGATGATACAACATTTATCACTTCTCTTCTCCCTGTAGATATTACTATCTTGTTTTGGTGTATTCTTGTAGAAGGCTTACTCACTAACTGACGTGTTCCAGAATATTTTTTTTCCTTCTAAAGCAACTGATCCCTCAGGTCTGAATTCCTAATTAAGTTCACAGTTAGGTGAATGCACATACACTACATTAGTATGAATCTCTGTACCAAGTGGTACAAGTTTTACTATCATTTAACACCATTTCCACTTGATTTAGAAGTTACGGGGTTAATTTTCATTTGGAAGACAAAAATTGTGTAATTTAATGCAGTGCCTAAATATGGCAGATATTTCTTTAGCCACTCCTCTAAAAGATAAAAATGTCTGTGAGGACTGACTGACTGGACTGTGGAGGCCAACAGTACCACATATATTAGGAGGGGATGAGAAAAAACAATAGATCTGTATGTGGGTCCTTCCCATCTTCATCTGTTTTGTCTTCACATCCTTCCAAATATGTGGGATCCATGGTCAAACTGAGTCCATTATGTGGACGTGGTCACTGCCAGGAGGAATTTAATGTAATTGCTAACAGGGTCCAGGCAATATTTAAAGGAAAACACATTTACTTAAAAGTTTCAGAAGATTAAGATTTTTACCATTGTTCAATGACATCTCTCTACAAGAGGTGAAAATCTGTCCAGTAAAATACTTTTTTTTTTTTTTTTTTTTTTTTTTTTTTTTTTTTTTTAATGGATGAGCCATTATTTACTGTAATGGGAACAAGATTTGAAGTACTTTCATTTAGGAGACAGTCTCTTCTTCTGGTGGTAAGTTTTGTTTTGAATTTTGCTGGCCTTGCCTTTTCTCAGTCTCTCAAAATTTGAGTAACAGGCTTTAAATTTGGTCTCTGAAGATTTTTTTTAATGGAGAAAACATCTGTAAGTTTTGAAGCAAGTCATAAGGGGTTAGCATGAGATGTGAAAAAGACAAACCATCCAACTCCAGGAAAATCTTGTAGGAAGGATTTGGGGGGAAAAAAAAAAGTAGATAAATTAAGATTTATTAAGTTCAGGTAACTGACATCTAATTTTCCAAACCCAAATGTTTTTAACCTAATATGCAGAAAAAATTTAAATTATAGTGATGATAGAAAAGTATTCATAGAGTAGTCAGAAGCAGTTATGTTACATTTGAGTATATACTGTGTTTTGAATGTTGTTTGTTTTATTTTAATATTTTCTTTTTTACGCAAACCCATTACATCTGCAGAGCAATAATGCAGTCTTTACTGTTCTCTAATTAAGGACAAAAGTAGAACACCTCATCTAAAGTGGAAGTTCACTGCTCATAACTGAGCTCTAAACTATTTGTTATTGGTCAGAAAAAAAAATTGTAGCTGTTCTTCACTCTTGACCCTTCTGTAGTAGCTTACTGTGTAAATTGTTTATTCACTGAAAATATTTATGCAAGAAATAGGCGTAGAATAGCAGCTGAACAGAAGCTTTTTGATGGAATAAGGGTAAATCTCATTGTTTCTCCAAAGAATTTGTGAAGTAAGAAAAATTCAGGTTTGTGTCAGCCTTTCAACCAACCTATAGTTGTTCTTTGTCACCTTCCCCTCAAGTTTTTTCAAGCCTGCAAACACCACATACCACATTTTTAGCAAGGTCCTCTTTGTGGACTAGGTGTGGATAGCCCTAATGCTAAGCCTCTGCTGATACAAAGGAGAATATTCTGTTTTATTTAAAATTTACATACCTGCTACTGTAGCTTAAGCTCTACCCATAAACTTTTGGGGTTTGTTTGTTTGTGTTTGTTTTTTGTTTGTTTGTTTGGGTTTTTTTGTGATCTTCAAACAAATATCACAATGTACTCCTTATTTCTGAGCCCTGTAGAAGTCACAGTAAGGTACACAGGAATTTGCCTTTAACCAGAGCTTCTAATAGAAGCGTCAAAAGAGGGTGCAGCTACCTTAAAGCATAACAGAAAATTAACAATTTGCTTAAGTGCCATATTTCTTAACAAGAGTTTCTTTTCCATGTTGAAAGACCACATAAATCAGGCCACATTGTCAGGAAAAGAAAGGAACTCCAATGTTCAGATATGATCAACTTAAACCAAACTTTTTTCTTTATTACTTCTTTTCCAGGTTTAGGTTGAAGCTGTAACTTTTGGGAAGTAGCAAGAGTGCTAATTGCTACATATTAAACACAAAATTCTAAATCACCTGCTTGCATTTTTAACAGTAACCCTTTTGAAGTGATATACAAGTAATGATCATAATAAAATGTGTAAATTGAATCCTCTAGTAGTTTAAAAAATTGAGCCTTTCTTACATAGTCATTTCAAATTAGTTAAGTAAGGAGAGAGGCCTTACAAACTACACAGAAGATGCTTTGTCTCATGTTGACATCTGTTTTTTATGAGGCCAACTGAAATATTATCATCTTCCCAGTGCAAATAGTATTACGCTGTAAGAATTTCCATCTCAGTAAAGGAGCTGCTTGTGAAAGGAGATAGTGCTCAGCATGAGGGCAGAGGACACCTTCATCCTCTGTGGCTACAGAGGTTTATTTCCCAGGGGCTACCATAACACAGTTCATGAAATACAGATAAAAATCTACAAGTGGGATTAATTTTATCTAATTTTAGTGTGCTTGTCCTGGTTTCACTGGGATAGAATCCTAGGCCAGTCATGGTCTGCAGGCCCTTAGCAGTTGGAGTCAGCCAGGAGCTTAAGCTGGGAGGGGCAAAAGCCAGAGCAGCTGCCCCAGGTTTGCTACAGGTGTATCCCACACCATGAACATCATGCTCATCATAAAGGGAGAAGTTTGCTGAGCAGCCTTTAATGGCAATTCTGGGTTCTCTAACTCCTATGAATTAGTGACACTGCAGGAGTACTACGTTGCAGCTAGACTGCAATGAATTGTGAATTAGTACCACTTTCATTGATCTGGAGGTATAAATATAAACATTTGTACCTAGAGAATTGAAGATTTTAATTCATTTAGCCTCTGTGTGTGTGTGAAGAACAGATGAAATGCACCAATATAACTGAAAAGGTAAAGATAGAAATGGAATGGGATGATCTTATCATTCAGTTTCTTTAACGAGCATCCATTTCCAAAATACTGCCTTTGAAAAAACTGCTACTTCACCAAAAATATTAAACCTATGTATGTCTGGCCTCTGACTTGGGCACAGAATACCTGCTTGAAGGTGCCTGGGAAGAAAAGTGTCAGAAAATAGAACCAAAAGATATAAAAAGTGGGTTGGTTAATGATTCAATGGTGGTTTCCAACATTTTCAACAAAGTACATGTTTGACTGTATTATATGTTAGGAAGCCAAGCTGCTTTGTAAACACTTTTTATCCCATGTAACTTCATTACTGGTAGTGAGTCTTTTAGATCTTTTATATTGCTTAGTACATTCTGCTGCTCAGTTACATAAATCCGAGGTTCATTTCCATGAAAGCATCTTCTTTTTAACCAGTCCAGCTTCCATAATTTCCTTTTTAATAAAAGTTGTTTCTGCCTATCTATAAAGTACAAGACTGAGTAAGGTTATCCTTGCATATAACTTTTGTCATGTTTAAAAATTAATGAAAAGCTGAAAATACTTGTTCTGAAATTTTAAAACATCTTTTTTAATGCACGTGATAAAAATATGCAGCTAAGGACACTTTAAAACAGAATGGGCACAACAGATCGATTCTCAAATTTTACATTTTTCTGAGAGTTTAAAGAAACCTCTAAGTGTTTATATTTGCACCTCTTTTCTTTTGTTATCTTGCCATGGTTTTAATGTTAACATTACATGCTAAGGTCTTTCTTGCCTGGTAGTCTTCCAGCACTTTCTCCTCTCGCTGTGTGGTGTCATCTGGCAGGGAACATGGGGAAATACTCACGTGTTTGTGTCAGTAAGCAAGGCCTGCACATGTTCAAAACTTGTATAGTGGTAGATGTATTAAAATGGGAAAACTTGGAAATAAATTATGCTGCATGATACTTCTGAATTTTTATGTTATCAAGCTTACATTACAATGCAGAACCCAGGGAGCTTTCATAAATGGGAGATGTCTCAAGAACATTAGCAAATCACCTGATATTTTTTTTTTAATTGTTGTAGGTTGTTCTTTATGCATCACAGCCCAATTTTCAGTCCAAGCTTTCAGCTTTTACCTCTGTAATCCTATCTTATTTTTCCTGGCAATTTATTAGTAGTGTGAAGTTGTGGGCACAATTCTCTGTGGGTAAAAAATTGCTAAATTTGCTAAATCTACTAAAGAGTAGGTTTGAGAATCAAGCTTCTGTGTGCATTGATTACTATAGAGCACAATGTGATATAACAGGGGAGGACAAGCCATGGTTATAAAGATCTAATCTATTGTAGGTACAAAAGCCTATTTTGTGTACATTAAAGAGTCTTGATTATTTAAAGGCATTTCTGCTGTTGGTTATTTTACCCAGGTTATTTACACTGTTGATTAAATTGCTTGCAAAGCAGTCAGATTTCCATACACAAGTAGTCTAACAGAAATATTATGCAGCCAGCAATTTGCCAGTTGTCTGTTGACAAAGACAGAGAGTAAGCCACTTACTACTGTTTTTATACAATGAATCATTTCTGTAAAAATGGAGCAGTCTAATGAAAATTCAAATGTATTGCTTTACCCGATTCAAACAGAAATCCAAGCACTTCATATACTCTGCAAATAAGCTTCATTTGCCACAATGTATCAACTAAAAAGCAATTTCAGTTCTACATGCAGATTTTAAATAAAATTCTCCAAATTTAAACAGTTTCATTTCACCTGCAGAAACAGATACGTTCAACATAATTAGACATTGGTATATAACAGTGTTTAAACTGCTTTCTCTAAAACATCAATAGGAATCTCAGTGTTTGAATTATCACCTGATGCCTTTCTTATTTAAGGGGAAAACACAAATAATTGGAATAACTGGAGTAAGGAACAATGCTTATACAGCATGTCAGTGTCTTTTACAGTGTCTTAATTGTTGGACTGCCTAGAGGGGAGCTGTTGGTAGCCCAGCTCTGCAGGAGAGGCCTCGGTGAAGTTACTCCTTGCTTTCCTCAGGTTGCTTTTCCACCAGGGGTCCTGCGCTCAGCTAACAACCCAGGGCACTCCGGAGGGAGGTGTCTTAGAACTAGAAAGGAGAGGATAAAAAGATTAACCTTACAGAAGGGTTCCTGTCC
The DNA here is from genome assembly GCF_000691845.1 of Merops nubicus. Lineage (NCBI taxonomy): Eukaryota > Metazoa > Chordata > Aves > Coraciiformes > Meropidae > Merops > Merops nubicus. The sequence continues at coordinate 19,792 of NW_008618136.1, forward strand.
CACAGTGCTTACCAGAGTACAGCAGGTCAGACCCATCAACAGCACTGAGCCCAGCAAATTTTCTCTTTTACAGCATTTTAGAAATGGGTGCTTTATTGCCAGCACTGCCTCTATTCATGCACAGGGTCTTTTGGGCAGCTAGTGTGCACTGTTGTGGCAGAACTGTTTGAGGTGATTATCTCCCCTGCTTGTCACTGTCACCCCACCAGAACACACCTGTATGTGTGGTACATGTCTGGTTTGTTGCACGTACTACACGTCTGTTGTATTGCATATTTAGTTATCTGAATTGTTACAAGGTGCAAATGTTTTCTAATAGGTAAGTATTTATACCTAAACTTATATTCTTTTTTTTTTTTCACTGTCTGTTTAGAATGTAGTCTAGCTCCTTGTGAAGTTAATGGAAACAGGATAAGGTCCTGATCATCGACATTTTTTTTCATGTCCCAGTTGGCAGAAATATTAAAGGTAGTCAGATTTCAACCACTTTGATGAATTGGAAAATATTCGTGGTATATTAAGAAAACAAATCTAGAAAGGAGTAAAAATACCACGTTTAATTTGATATATATACCAAAGGAAAAAAAAACTATCTGAAAAAAAATTATGTACTCAAACTTAATATTTAAAAAGCTTTCTCTTTCCCAAATTGCTTTCTGTAGTTTACCGTATACTGTAAGAATATTCTTTTCTGTTTCACAAGGTCTTTCACGCAGCATGAGAGAATACAAAGACTTTGAAAAGTGTTTATAGGATGTGTGAAATGTGATTGCAAACCCACAGAAACTGGCACAAGCATTCAGACATAGATCTAATATTTGAAAGTGCTTTTGAATCAGTAATGGGCATTGACTGGGTTATCAGTTGAATGTGACTTTTTTTTCTAAAAAAAAAAAGTTACATCAAGCATTTCATTTTAAATATAGGGAATGTGCTTCATCACTTTCATGATACTGCTGTAGTCTTTGGCAAAATTTGCACTGAAATAGAGAGCTGTATTATCCAGCAATATACACAGTATGTATTCTATATGTGAAATACATGTATAGTGTTTATATATAGTGTGCATATGTAGAAAGAGACTATGTATTTGCCCTCAGAAAAAAAACTCTGTATTTGCCCTCAGAAAGCTTAGCTCATGGGTAAAGTAATTTTGATTTTTAAGATGAACTAGTAATAGTAGATATCCTTTTATTTCTACAAGGATATGCATTTCCACTTGTAAAACCATAGGCTTCCACAAAGCGATAGAGAATAAAATGTATTTGCTAAGTAGTGACATTTTCTGCCTAGGTAAATGCTCTAGTATTTTGTGGAGTCAAGGTCCATGTGAGGAATTGCTGCTCTGGATGAACAGCAAGTTGTTTCTTAGCCGGTGCTGTAGCTCTCAAGTGGATGGCCCATGAGACAGGGACCAGCCAGACAAAGCCCCTCCCACAGTCAGCCAGGACAAGGTTCATGAATGTCTGAGGAACCTCAACAGTTACAAGTCCATGGGGCCCCGTGAGGGGGTGTAGGGGTTGGGTGTATGCTGGGCAAAAGCCACTGTCCATAATATCTGAAAAGTCCTGGCAGTCAGGTGAAGTCCCTAGTGACTGGAAGAATGGAAACATCACCCCTATTTTTAAAAAGGGTCAAAAGGAAGACCCTGGGAACTACCACCCTGTCAGCCTCACCTCTGTGCATGGGAAGATCATGGAGCAGATCCTCCTAGAAGAAATGCTAAGGCACATGGAGAACAGGGAGGTGATTCAGGAGAGTCAGCACGGCTTTACCAGGGGCAAGTCCACCCTGACCAGTCTGGTGGCTTTCCATAATGAAGCAACTGGATTGGTGGACAGGGGAAGAGCTGTGGACATCATCTATCTTGACTTTGCTCAGGCCTTTAACACTGTCCCACATGTAATCCTCCTTTCGAAGTTGGAGAGGTGTGGATTCGGTGGGTGGACTGTTCAGTGGGTAAGAAACTGGCTGGGTGGTCACACCCAGAGAGTAGTGGTCAATGGCTCAACCTCTAGCTGGGCAAAAGTGACAAGTGGTGTCCCTCAAGGGTTCGTACTGGGACCGGTGTTGTTAACATCTTCATCAATGGCACAGACAGTGGCACTGATTGCACACCCAGAACGTTTGCTGACTCTACTAAGCGAAGGTCCCTTTCAGCCCAGACATTCTGTAATTCTATGATTCAACTCTCTGCAAATTTGGAGACTGTCTTTTTAAAAAGAAATTGGCTCAATTTATTTTTTTTTTTTTTTTTTTTTGTGAGAAAGAACAGAGGTGTGGTCTTTTGTTTTAGAAAAAAAACCAAATCACTAGATAGCCCTATTTTTTCAGGCACATTACATACTGATTGGCTGTTGCAGTTCACTGTAGACAGTCTTACTAGCCAAGTCAAAGTATAAAGTATTTTATCTATTTCTGTATATAAAATGTATACAATATGAAAGGGTGATATGATGGATATTATATAATTTCATATGTATTAACATACAATATTAGAAATGAAAAATACCTGGAATCTTTTTATCGTAACTAGAAGTGTGAAAGAACACATTAAGAGCTGTGTAGCTTACAGGAAGAAGTATTTAATAATAGCTGCTGCATGTGCAGGGAGGAACTGAGCATTGTCATCAGGAGTCTGGGGCTCTGTGCTCAGCTTGACTTTCCCCATTTCAGAAACGAGGATAAAGGAAGTTGTGTCTTCATGATTTGTTATCAGGTTTCTTTAGATCCTGACCCCTGAAAGACCATGTGGTTCTTTGACCGCACTAAATCTACTTTATAGATATTTCTGTACCTTGGGATTTGTTCATTTTGAGGGTAATGTGTGGTGTGTGTAACTGAAATATTGAAAGCTGGCTTACTCTGTGCTGTTCTGTGTGTATGTGTAACCCCGTTTCAGAATGCTGCATGGCTTATGTATTATTGACTTCTAGTCCTAGAAACAGCACTAAGATGGCTTAAAAAGGAAAAAAAAAAAAGTCTGCTTGTAAAAGTTAAAAAGAGAATTTTTGGAAATGTAAATAATCAACCTTTATTTCTTTAAAAAAACCCCACAAGTTCCCACAAAAATGCTCTGGCTTGTGCTCTCAAGGTTGAATCAGGAGAGCAAAGGTTTTCTGAAATGTATGTATTCTAGTATATTTATTTTTCAATTATTCTTTTTCACTTTTAAAAATAATATTATTCCTCCTCATTACTACTTCTTGGATTTTGTAATGCAGCAGCAAACCATATAATGCATTGCATATTTTTGAGAGGCATGTGTTATTATTTAGATGTCTAGCTTTGGAATACTTACCACTGGACTATTGAAGCAAGATGTGCATTTTCCGTCAACACAGGGGGTGTGTGTCTTTCAATTAACTTTACCTGAGCTACTAGCAATAAGGATGGAATATTACAGTTAAAATTTGAAGTCTGTGTGAATGTCTTTGTAGTAATTTATGCACAAAAATGAGTAGAGTGAGAGATCCTGAGTTTCTAGGTCAATTCATGAGGCATGTATGATTTTACAAACATGTATAGTGGTGGTGCTCCTTTACTGTGCCCAAGTAGAAATATGTCTTTTAACAGAATCATGAAATAGGTATTAGATATCTGTTCTTAAGTTTGCAGGTCATGATAACTGTCTTTGATGTGCAAGCCAGTTTAAGAGGTGCCTTCCTCTACCTAGAGCCAATACGGCTTGTGGCTTTTACAGTGGGCTTCTACAGCTGTTTGAAGGACAGTGCTGCAAACATGGACCACTGAAACAACCCAGGCTAAAACTACCCTGTTTTGCAGGTTTATTTTTGATTCAGGTCATGTCTGAGATAGACACCCTGTGTGTTTAATATATGTGAGGAAGTATGTATGTGTGAAGGGGACGCTCAAAGAGTTGTGATAAACGGCTGGAAGTCCAGGTGGAGAGCAGTGACCAGTGGAGTTCTCAGGGGTCTGCTCTGGGCCCTGTGCTCTGTAACGTCTGTCAGTGACACAGTGGCACTGGGTGACATCAGCAAGTGTGCCTATGATACTGAGCTGGGTGGTGCAGTGGACTCACTTGAGGGAAGGAAGCCCATCCAGAGGGACCTTGACAGGCTTGAGAAACAGGCCAGTGCAAACTGCATGAGGTTTGACAAGTCAAGGTGCAAGGTCCTGCACATGGGTCGGGCCAGTCCCAGGCACAGTTACAAACTGGGTGCAGAGCTGTTTGAGAGTAGCCCTGAAGAGGAGGACTTGTTGACTGACGAGAAGCTCAGCATGAGCTGGCAGTGCACTCCCTCAGCCCAGAAGGCCAACTGCATCCTGAGGTGCATCAAGAGGAGTGTGGCCAGCAGATCCAGACAGGTGAGTCTCCCCCTTTGCTCTGGTGAGACCCCACCTCAAATACTGTGTCCAGTTCTGGTGTCCCCACCGTAAAAGGGACATACATCTGTTGGAACAAGTCCAGAGGAGGGCTACAAGGGTGATCCAGGGGCTGGAGTGTCTCTGCTATGAGGATAGGCTGAGGGCAATGGGATTGTTCAGCCTGGAGAAGAGAATGTTCCAGGGCAACCTTATAACTGCCTCCAGTACCTGAAGGGAAGCTGCAGGAAGGCTGGAGAGGGACTTTTCACAAGAGTGTCCAGTGACAGGACAAAGGGAAATGGTTTTAAACTGAAGGAGAGCAGGTTTAGACTGGATCAGAGGAAGAAGTTCTTCAGTAAAAGGGTGGCGAGGCTCTAGACTAGATTGCCCAGAGAGGTTGTGGGTGGCAGTCCCTGGAGAGGTTCAAGTCCAGGTTGGATGAGGCCTTGAGCAATCTGGTCTAGTTGAGAGGCATCCCTGCCCATGCCAGGGAGGTTGGATTAGATGATCTCTAGGGTCCCTTCCAACCTAAGCCGTTCTATGATTCTGTGTATTTGTATGCATTTCTAATATATGTTTGTAACTATACGAGAAGTTCTATGTTAGAAGCCCTCAACATCTCTAGAAACAATTTAAGGCCAAGAAGATTTGTCTCGTATGTCCATATAAAAATTGCTGAGAACAGCAGTAACATTAGTGACTTCTAAGGCAATACTTTTTAGTTCATCTTAACCTATCACTTGGCTAGTAGAATCCCTCTGTGGATCACCATGAAAATTAATTCTGCTATAAACCCCCCAAAAATGATCTGGCAGAAGAAAACTGCTTTTACGTTAACCATTTGTGCTTTGCATCAGCATAGAAACATTTATTGAACAGTGTCACTTTCAGTATATCTGTTTTTTATTTGCTCTGATGCTGTGATCCGCAATGTTTCAGAAGAGCCTATAGAAACAGGTCTCATTTGTAGCTGCCTAAGAAATAAGTAATTTACTTTTTAATGAAGTTCATTATTTAAGACGTTGCATGATATGGTATTGCTGGGAGCTGGAACCTGACCCCACTTTGCCTTTTCTTTCTTCACATATTTGCTTTTATCATGTCAGTTTTACTCAAGCAACACTGAAATATGGAGATTTTCCTTTTTTTTTTTCTTTTTTTTTTTTCCTTCCAGAAGGAGCTTATCAGTGGCAAGGCCTAGATTGTGACTGTGAGCTTTGATGTTAACAGCCCCAGTGCCTTTCTTTTTTATTTGGGGCATTAAGTTTGATTATGTATTCAGAGTATCTGTTCAGTGCTTTTGCTGGAATTTTTCAATAATTAAAATAACTGAGCTTTTTTAAAGTACCCTTTTCTCAGTGTTTCAGCCTTGCAGCATATGTGACTCAGACCAAATCCTGTTCGTTCTATCAGTTTCACTGGTTTCAAATCTCTGTATTGGTATTCACAGGCCAGTGGAGCATGTTTCGGAAGCAGTACTTTAAGAAGTTGCCTGAAAACACATCAGTGAAAATAGTGTTTACTGTCATTTGTACTGAATAAAATTATACACTGGTAAAGAACTACAATTTAGAAATTCTTACTCCATAAAAAGTATATTAAGTTCACTCTGATATTTATTGGTCAGTGTAATGAGAAGCAAGCCGTAAGTCTGTTTCAAAGCTGTTGTGCTTTATGGAAAAACAATTGCTTCATGTGTTTTAAGAAATGGAAAAAACATAAAACATCAAAATAATTTTAAGTGAATGGCCACACATAAGCCCGGATTTAAAAACTACATTTGTTCACTAAACTTTTTAACAGGATTTGTTGCGATCCACTCACAGAGTTCCTTTAACACGATAAGATAGCTTGTTTTAAAAGGAATTTCAAAACAGATGGAAGAGCTGTGTGAGTCTGCAGATACTGTTTCCACTTCAAGCTCTCCAAGTAAACTCAAAGCCTAGCCAGTTTGCCTCCAAAGTCCCCAGTTGGGAAAATAAGATCTTGAAAAAATTATGCCTCCTGTTGTTATAGCCAGACACATTTTTTTTTTTAACTTGGAAAAGATTAGCAAGCTTCATTTAAATCTTTCAGGAAGATAAAAAGAACACAGGGAATAAAGAAAAATAGTCACAGGAAAAAAGAAAGAAAGAAACAGAGGTGGCACTCCCAGTTAAGGATAGAATAACTACTGGAGTCTGAAACAAAGGCTTTTTAAAAAATTGCTGTTGCTGCTGGCAATGGGCTTGACCTTTTTTTGCTCATATTTTTCCATGCAATATCTTTACAAATATTTTCCAACCTTTGCTTCTTCTTTCAGACTTATGAAAATCACCATGTTTCTGACTTTTGTGTATTATCAACCTTTTCAACCACATATAATTTTTAAATGTGTTTTCTTTTTACATGTCCCACATCAAGAGTCAAGCAGCCACACTTCTGCTAAATGGTACCACGTTCAATAAATAGTGCTTAGGCAGTCACTTAAGTACTGTGCTGTTGATGGGGTAGAAGATTCTGACCATAAATTAACAGGGTTAGAATATGCAGAGGGGTTGAAAGATGCATGAGTTTAGAGTGTACTAAGAAAAAATCAGAGCTGAGTCAGAAGTGGAACATTCCCCTCACACCCACTAGTCCCAGTTTTGAATGAGTCAGTAAAAGTACCTGAACATGAATCCAGTGTTTTACCTTGGTTTGGAAAACCCCAAAATCCTACTGATGAGGTTTCACAACGCTAAACCTGTGACTTCCTTAGCTTATTTTCCATGGAAAAAAATGTAATGTGGAAACTACTGCTATGTCTCGTGTAAGCAGGTGAGTATAGAGTTGTAACTAGCAAGTTGGGAAACTAGGCATGCAATGTGGAAATGAAAGTATTTAGAAAAGATGGGATAATACATTCAGCAGCTTTGGTAGTGACAAAAGCATTGCTTTTCAATTAATAAAAGAGCTTTTTAGCTAATATACCATGAATTAATCTGATTACCTATCCTTTGACACTGTATGAGGCCTTTTGTCCTTTCCATGCCTTTAGAGTTGTTGTTTCAAATAAGTTGTTAAATTTCTACAGAAATTTAATCACAGCCCAAATCAGAGGTTCTATATTTTGAAGGAGTATAGGAGGTTAAAGTTGTCTTGGCAGGAGAGTACAAAGAAAGTACTATTTGGCTTTTATCCCAAGGATCTACAGTGGCATCAACAGTGAAGGATGCAATGGCAACAGCTCTTAGGACATCAAAAGTGTCAGCAGCAGCATGAGCAGACTGTGCTGATGGTGCTTCTTTCTTGCTCTGCCATTAAAAAGTTGATGAGTGCCAACAGCTATCACAAAGTAGAATCCAAATTACCACAGTTATTTACAATCTTAAATTTCAGGAAGAGCTGCCCAGTCCTGACAGACTGGAACACATCTTTCTGGTTACTAGGTCAATGCCTCTGCCATCCTGGATCAATGCAGCTGCAGAGGCAGCAGTAGAATGATGTCAGTCAATGCCAGCTAGAGATCTGACCCCAGGCTGCTTGATCACCTGCTCTAATGCCCTCCAAAGGCACAGCCTAGGTCCTCTTCCAGCCACAATCAGAGAACAGCATGGTAACAACTAAAGAGTTAAATCTAACTCTGCCTTAGATATAAGGCTTTGAGCTGTGAAAAGCAAAGAGGAAAAGGTATGCACTTGGCTACTACCTTCTAGAATGAAAGCTAGGGTAGGGAATATCCTCTTCCTGTGGAAAGTTTTTTGTAAAAACAAACAAAAAGTGATAACTATCTTGGTTGTCATTTTGGTTGGGGTGGGGGAAATCCCTGAAATCTTGGGTAGGGTGATTGTAATTTAAAAATAAGTTTTACTTGCTAAACATTGTTGAGCTCTCCCCTAAAGAGTCTTGAGAAAATTGTTTTTGATTTATAACCCGCATAAACATTTAATGCTATTTTATTTCTATTTAAAAAAGAAAAAAAAAACAATATTAAATGTCTCTCACCATCGTACAGAATTTTATGACTACCGTTAGCCTACACAGTGCTTAGGTAAATACATCCTGAGATAACCAAGATACTGCAGTTTTGATTAGGTATCTCACAATTGCCTGTCTACTTTAGCTTGTAGTAAAGAAAAAACAGGGACTTCACTTTAGTTCTTTAACTCTTAGTGCATAGTAACTCAGCAAAACAAAACCTCTTCATCTCTGAGCCTCATGTCTTTTTGCATTTATGTGCTATCACCAGTGAAACTACACTTATGATTAGACAGATTTTCTTCAGTGATAGGCATAAGCTGTGGAAGAAGCCAGTGTGCAAAACTCTCCATATATAATCTCCTCATGCACTCAGTTATGTATGCTATAGCCTGGACCCAATTAAACCAGTGGAACTTGAAGAAAAAAACCCACAGCTTTGAAAAAAATATAAATTAACACTTTGGAAATAGGAAGATTTGTATTTCTGTGATGACACTACTCATAAGTGTAGATAAGATAAGTTTCCTAGTAGGGAAGATCTTTTCCCATTAGTTGGATTATGTTCTTTCTACCAGATTCACATGTCCAAGATTTTTGTCACAGATGAAGGATGAAGTAAGAAACCAGCAAAAATCAGCACCCTGTTGGGTGACAGATCTCCCTGTTATATAGTGGCTTTTGCAATAACCTATAATGTAGTCAGTGGCTGTAGATCAAGTTTTAAAATCAACAGGCTAATGTGAAACCCTCAGATATCAACAAAGTAAAAATATTTTTATAATCCCTCTAAATGTCATTGGAATCATACATTTTGTATGGCTAACAAGGATTATTCTGACACAATGAACTTTAAGTAAAAATATATCTGTGGCATTCATAAAACCTTTCAGCGTATAGGAATTTTAGGTCAGAAACAAAAGCTGAAGATGAAGTTAATTGGCAATATTTTTGACAAATTCTAGTTACTGGAGTCCTGGTCCTTGGATGTGGTTTTGGCTTTTTCACATATGCACACATGTGTACACACACACTGGAAGTTCAGGTGTTACCTGCATAAGATATGGTCTTGGTCTGCTAGTGAACATAGTCAATAAATTTTTTTTTTCCTCCCTTGAAATAGAGAGAGAGAAAAGGGAAATCCCTATAGTCAAAATGTTGGCAGGCTCGTTTGTGGTTATGTTTTGTCAAATACCTGTAAGATTAATGCAGCAGTAAGTAGGCGGTAAGTAGGTCTTTTATTTGAACTGGTAGGCTCCCATTTTAAATCACTTGTAATTCAAAAATTTAAGCATTTCTAAATCTTTCTGTAGATGCTAGCTGCAGAGCTGTCATGAGAGTAATGAGTGGGTTTGTGTTTGATGCTCCTCCAACCTCACCTATTAGTAGCTCAGAGAAGAGAAGGGACATATAATAAACCTTTAGGCTTGCGTTCAAGTCTGTTCCAAACAAAAGTCATTCAGTATTTAAAAGAAAATGAAAGAATAATAGAGGAATAAAACAAAAGCAGATCCTAGTGCAACAGCACATCTCACAAACCTTGTTCAGTCACTTTACTGAAGTTCAGCACAGGCTCAATACAAAGGATTCCCTTGCCCAGATGAATTATCCTTTCACGTTGGTTTGGAGAGTAGGAAGGAGGTAGGGCATTTAGCACACAACAACAACAGCAAAAACATAAGAAAGTTCCTATTCATAAACACTCTGGATTGGAGGGAGTGAGACTGTAGCGTTTGGTGGGGTTTTGGTTCAGAATTCAAGAGAAAACTCTAAGCAGGTCCAGACGTATGTTGTAACCTGGGCGCTTTTTTGGAACTGCAGTAAATTGGTGCAGAAACTGAAGTCACTAATTGCTAATGCGATTATAGAAGATTTAGCATGAGAGATTATATATTTGGATAGTCTTTATATAATTTCATCCTCTAACTTCATTTTTTTCTGTTATTTCCACAAGGAATACTATACATGCAGACAGTCCCGCTTAGAAAAAAGTAAGGAAATCGTGCCTGGCTGACCTTTTTCTTACCTACTCTAAAGACACAAGAATTTGACGCAAATATCACATTTGCACTAACCAAATCAACACTAAATGCTCTGTGAAGTGGATTGAATGTGGTTTTGTAGCTTAATACAGCTTTCTTTGAGTTTCTTTTTGGGGCACGTTGCCTTTGGCTAGTCTTGACATTTGCCAGGGTATTTTGTGATTTTGAAGTTGCCTCTGAAGACAGTGTCTAGTCTGTCCACGACTAAGCAAACAGAAAATAAAACCCCAGGACACACTACATTAAAACCATGAATGTAGCCTGCTTCTGAAACAAATTTTTGCATGGAGTTAGCTGCTGCAATAGCCTTTCTGTGGCGTTTGGAATATGACTGTGAGTTTAACAAGATAATTATTTTACTTCCTCAAAAAATGGGTAATGGTAATTGATCTTACTCAGAAGTCTCTAAAGCTGTTTTAGCTGGGAAACTGACCTTAGAGACAGTGGGACTTTGTGATTACATACCCACTACTGCTGCATCAGAAGAAATGTTCACGAACTAGCATAGCAGAAAAAGCAGGAATGTACATCCTGAACAGCATTCCTCTGAGTCGTGGTGACCCCCAACTAGTGTATGTCTGTCTAGGCTGTCAACACTTCTGATTGTCTTCCAGATCAAACCAGAGGCACATATGAGGGTCAAACACTGAATGAAGGAAAATACCCTGGGGAGTTGTGCTGTGCATCTGCCTAACTTTGCTACACATGATATGGGAAAGTGTGACACCCCAACCAGTGTCAAGGGGGCAGGGCATGGGGAAGAGAAGAGGAATTTATCACGTGTGGCCCTTTCTTTCTCAATCAGCATAAATCTGTGATTTTTTTTTTATCTAACCGTCTCCTTTAGTAAGTATGTAAGATTTCTAACAAAGCAAGACCAAAAATGTGCACTTGAGTGTTAGCTCTCAAACTGCACTGATTCCCCTCACATATAAATTGAATATAATTTTGTGGGACAACTGGTGCCATGAGTTTGTGTCAGGCACAACTGGTCTTAGATTGTTAGCTTGGTAATACCAGTGTCATGGCTCATTAGAACGGAGATAGACTTATTAAACCCATTTAGCTTTTATTTTCAAAGAGATGGGAAATTAGTGAAGCCACAGTTATGTGGTAAGCCCACCAGATACAGTCTTATCCTAACTTTCTTTTTTCAGTATTTTTGATAGCCAAGAATAATTAAGTAGATACCTGTCGGTGCTGTTTTTTCAACACGCTTTTACAGGCTAGAAGTACCTCATAGAAACAAAGAGGAGTTCTTTGGTTGTGTATTCATGGACTACTCAACCTACTCCATATTTCCAAAAAAATGCAAAGTGCTTTACAGATATCTGTACATAAAGGTCTCTAGCTTCCTGATAACTGAAGTCAGTGCTTTAGCTCAGTGGCTGGATTCCTGGCATTATACATAATGCCATATGAACAGAAATAAAATATATCCAGTACTTATGCCCTGGGTAGCAGGTCTCCCAGTTCTAGTTTGTTCATGAGCAGTTCATTCCTGGAAGCAAAAAATGTGTAGATCATCTGCCCTGTAAAATTCTCTTTATGCCAACCATATCTTTAAATACCCCAAACTCCACATGTCACTTGGAATACTGGGCTGTCATCAGAAGGTAGCAGGATCACAGCAGCAGGAGCTTCAAGTGTGAGGGAAAATCCCAGTGATTTATTTTTTATTTTTACAGAAAAGTGATAACTACAGAGGTCTGAAAGCAAGGTGAAGTCTATGGCAGCCTTTCCCTTGCAAGCACTAAGATGCCAATAGCTTACCAGTGGCAGTGCCCCAGCCCACCCTCAATACACAGCCAACACTGTTGATGAGTTTCAATACTTAGTCTTCTGCCCGCCCAAAATAGCAGATGCGTGAGAACAGGAAAGTTTGCAAATAATAATATTGGCTGTTAGCATTCACAGAATTATTTTCCCTTTCCAACAAATTAAAGAATATTGTGTTTTGGGAGATCTGGTTTGCCTAAGAATGGTGTTGTGGTGTTTCTGTACTGTTTGTGTAAGAGTGATTTAATTACAGGAATTTGCACTCACAGTCTTTTGGGCAATGTAGTAAGTACTGAAATAATACATCTTACTTGGAAGCCTAAAACCTTCCAAACCATGTGAAGAGCGATTGTAGGTTACTGCTCCCCTTGATCAACCAGAAATCTGTCAGGTGAAACACACACACAAAAAAAATATAGGTGGCTGTTTCAAATAGATCTTTGTCCATAATGTTGTGTTTGATGAAGAGGCTGGATGTTGTTAATGTAGGCACTGCTGTGCACCGAGTTGTCTAATAGCATCAGGACCAGCAGTGCTTCATGCCCTCAGGGTCAAAAAACGTGTGGCTACTGTGTGAATCTCTGCACCTTGTCATTTAGCTCACAGTAGTTGCAATTTATGCATCATGTTTAGACATCAAAGAAGGTCTCCCTACTATTTTTAGGAGATACACTGGACACAGTAAGATTAACAGGCAGATGAGCTCATCATACACAATTCTTTTTATCTCTCTAGATTAAAATACACAACCTAGGTTCAATGAACCTGCATAAGAGGGGAAACAATTTTTTTATCAAAGTGAGGTTTTAAAATGTACCTCCTCAGATCATGTTTCTGCTGTTGCCTTCAGTGGATGAATAAAATCTTTAACTACATCTTTAGCCAGTGTTGATACATTAAGGATACTTTCAAATTTGCATCACTGTTCATCATCAACAAAAACTGCTGGTTTTTCACTGCTCTGGCACTTCTCCAGTTAGGAAAATACGAGCCTAGTGTGGTATTTCATAACATTGTAAATGCTGCTATCATCATTACAGACAGAACCTTTCATTTCACGTTAGCCCAAATCAAATTCTCACATGGATTCAGTTTCACATTTCCTTAGAAGCATTAGCATAGTTAGGCAAAGTTGAGGAAGTATTTATACTGATCAAAATTTACAGTTCATCTCCTGGTGAGTATAGATTAAAGTAGATTAAAGTAGAGATTAACTTTCATTGTCTTTCTTACTCAAAGAGAAGAAGACTCACAGAGAAGTACCTTGCCAGTCAGTGACTAACACTTTTGTAAGTATTTACACAGGTTTGACATTCATGTAGCTGAACGTGATCAAGGATTCACTAATTCAAAATTTTCCATTTTTTTTTTTGATAGATTGTCTTACATTGTTTGTGTGCTTCTGAAGGATTACAGGATTGTCGCTGACTCACAGAAGAGGGATATGATAATTGATAGAATATTATAATAGGAGGTAGGCTGGAGCAGTTACCTAAAACTACTTGAGGAAGCATGAAGTAAAAGAATTACTTAGCATGACATAAAATTCTGTTTTAATACATGCTTCTGTGGCTAACTCTTTTGCATATTAGTTCAAGAGACCTTGTCTGAGAGCTGTTGTTGTTCCTAGTCCTTTCACAGAGGATGTACTGAATATTTCGTCAAAGGCTGCAGCTCATTTGTTGAAAGTATGAAAAGACAAAGCATCTGCATTACATCAAGAAATAGGTACAATCTTCATGAATGGGAGTATGACCATGTGAACCTGAGTGTAGGGAGAAACAGAGACTCTGATGGAGCAATATGGGTTTGGACAATAGTCAGAGAATTATAGAGCTCTTGGAGACCAGAAGAAATCTTAAATCCAGCTCTGGTCTGAAGCAGGATCACATGCACCAGGACCATCCCTGTTCGTTATTTGCCTAGTCTTTCCTTAAAAACATTTGGGCAAGAATGATTCTGCCTTGTCACCAAGTAGCCCATTCCAGCATTACACAGCCCTGACAACTGTTTGTACGTGTAGTTCCAGCAATATAACCAGGGACTGTGCACTCAATTAACTAGCAACTCACAGAGTCTCAAATGATTCTAAGAAAAACATATTTCTTGCAGTCAGCTACTTCTTGGGTTCTAATGAAAATGCCTGGGCAGCAGTAGCAGCTTTTCCCTTTGGATTACGCAGTACAAAGGAAATGCAGCCATGAGGAAGAAAATTAGTAGTACTGTAGTTCTTGGGCTCAAATTTCACAAGCAACTTCTATAGCTTACCCACCTTTTTTTTTTTTTCCCCTTTTTTTTTCCCTAGAATTACTCTCTTTTCAAGTTGTTTGATGGAGATAGCTTTCATAACATTTGTTTTTTAAAACAGTGCCAGAATTTCCACCTTGAAGTGTATTGTGTTTTCTTACTTATTCAAATAGATATCTAACTAGATTTCAAACTGCATAGTAAAGTTGGTTTTCATTTAAAAGCTTTTTTTTCCGTGAGTGATGCTTACTTATCATGTACTAGAATCTTCTACCATGTCTCCAGCTTTCCTTGTGTAGCTCAGATATCCTAAAATATTCAAGTGAAGATATTAGCACCTAAAATACACTGAACAAGAAAACATTTATGGAAAACTGTGGAAGATGGCAATCCCAAGCATTATCCCACTTGCCCTGAATACTCTGTGTGGTACAACGAGTTTAGGTTTGACTTTCTGGTTAAAATCATTAAAACAAACAAAAAATCCTTATATGTGCGGCATTTCTTAATGAAAGTAGATTTTTGTGAATTATCTTAATTCCATTAAAGCCCATATTTTTTACTATAACAACTTGTTTTGAACCATTCCCAGTTAATGTTACCATGAGCTACTATCAGAAGAATTTCCAGTCAGATATAGCAGCAACAGTGTCCCCTCTGTTACCTCAACAGCAGATTTTTGTAGGCAGTGGTGCTTGTTAGGCTGAGCAACAGGAGAGATGGATCTGCAGGCTCAAGGGGGTTAATGTTGACAATGAGTGATTATTATTTTTGACAAGAATACCAAAGGGTTTCAAGATGACTCTTCTAACTGAAAGCAGATTATGACTTGAGTTTTATTACTAACTGTCAAGCATAGCTGTCAAGCATATAAAAGTGTGATATAAAGGAAGATCATTTTATTATAGTAAGAGACAAAGCAGAGATCGAATGATGACCTTTTTTGTGGTTGCTTTTTTTCACTTACCCACAGGAAGAAGGAGGCAGAGTCCTCAGCATCTTAAAAAGGGAAATGGGGGGAGAACACATCCGGGAGAGGACACTTTCCTACAGATAAAAAAAAAACCTGACAGCAAGAAGCACAATATGATTTTAATGAAGTCAACATATGTGGATGTCTGTGGGTACTGGTGTGTGACTTCCGTGTCTTTCTTGTAGATCCATGTAATAGTATGGGGGTGGGACAGTGCTCCTCAACAGCCTTCCAGGGAGCAGTTCTCTGGCTGCCTAATCATCACAGCTACAAGCCATTTTTTGTTTGGTCTTTAGCTGACATATTTTCCTCTCTGGCCTGTTGGTATGTGTTGTAATCTTGATCTTAGAGATGCTGGTCTTTGTCAGAGCTATTATTCAGACCACACTTCTCCGATGAAAGATAAAAAATATTTACTAGAGGCAGCTCCACCTCTCCTTTGCTTTATGTGTGGCTGTGAAAATGTCTGGTAAGATTTGCTTCTGCCGTAGCAACCTTCTCTCTTGACCAGGGCTCAAATGTTTCTTTGGCTCTTTATGTATCACATTCACTGAAATACCAAAGGCAGTTCTGATCAAAACACTTAAATGGGAATAATGCAGAACTTCATGAAACCTTGAATCTAGAACAAAATGTCAATTCTGACCTTAGCTGTAGAATGGAGGGTGGGAGCAGGTGGAATCCCTTGTTAGAACACTTTTGCAGATGCTACAAGGCAAAGACAACTTAGCTGCTTTGCTACTTGCTCAGCTGATCTTTACATGGAAGGGAAGTTATCTGCACTCTACGGTGGGCAAATCTGAGCACGTGAAAGACGAAGGAAGTCAGGGACATAGAGTGTAACAGGAAAGATTGCTAGAACTTCTTTGAATGGATACAATAATTGCATTTGTTGTGCCAGAGATTGTGCTGACACCTTTTGATTCTGATCTATTACTCTGCTGGAGACCCAATATCTTTTCTTGCTTGGTGGGTTAATTTTTTTTTTTCCCTCAAACAAATGGAAAAAAAAGTCTATAGAACATCTTTTTACATAATTACCGATTTTTCTGATGCCTAAAGAGGCATTTTCTAATTACATAAAATCAAACTGAATTGGTAAAGGAAGCTGAGAAAACAAAGATGGAGTCTTATAGCAAATTACACTGAACATGAGTTTTTCAAAATTGCAAGAATTAATAAAATGTGTACTGAAGATGCCAGACTTGCCATGAACATCTTTTGGAGGAAACCAAGGTGTTTTCACATGGGTTGAATTTATGAAGAAAGTAAAGCAGGTATGTTATGGTAAAAAGCAACATGGGCAAATTTATTTATGTACTGCTATAGTTTTCAGAGAATTCTTTGATGCATAGTATCTCAGACTTCCCTCACTTGTTCTTTCAGGTATGTTAGGTAGAAACTGACCGTAGTAGGATCCATTAAACCCACACATACACCATACATAAACCTGTCTGTTCAGTCTAGGCCTAGAAGAGCGAGGGGGATCTGCAAAACCAATTTCTTCTCATTTATCCTGAGTGGTAAGGTCAGTTCAGCTTCTGCCCTAAGTTACAACAACACTGGATAAATCTCATTAGGACCATTACAGTAGTCTCTGTAATGAGATCTCTAGCTTCCAGAAACTGTAACTGCCAAGAGCATAAATGGAACTAGTTGCTCCAGAGTTCCTACTAGATTAAAAAATTTCAGTGTGAGAGGAATGCCAGGAGGTGCATTGCCTAATATTACTGAGCTTATGTTTGAAAGCAGTCATGACCTGTGAGAACTCTGCTTTTACAATACTGTCAGTAAATAAATGTCTGTTATGCTTCTTAAATGCTGATTTCCACACCTCTTCTTTCCTTTCCAAGGATGCTCAGCACTGTCCTCTTATAACCTTTGCCTCATCCTTAGTCTGCTTATCCATCTTCTCCGGTAGCTCAGTGCAAGTGCACTATGTGGTCTGGAATGTACAGTATAACCATATTTTCAACTGCCAGATGATGTTTCAAAATCCAGTTCAGAAGGGCTCAACATTTTTTAGAGGGCTACATGGTTTCCAAATGAAAACTAGAGGTAAGAAGCTGTCTGTTGCTCATTGACCTGCAATGGAGAGAAGTGCTCTGCTATTGCAGTGTGGAAGATGGTTGGCTATCTTTAGTGCTTCCTATACACCATAGTGATGATTTTGCAGGTCACATAGACATGAGTCATCATCTGCCTGGAAGTTTCTGATTCATAAAACTTAAATAATATTTTAAAGTTTGTCATGTGGATCATATTCTTGCAATGCAGAACAGGCTTCAGATGTCTTAGTGTCGTATTTCTCATTTTTTTAGGACTGTGCAGAGGGCTACCAAGAGGGCTTCAGTTATGCACGGGGGAAATCAGCAAGGACTTTACTGAGAGGGTTCAGAGGAGTATGGTCTCACATTAGATGAAGGCAGGATCATGGAATGATCTGTCTCTACCTCACGCAGGTAAGTGAAGGAGGAATGAACTTTTGCTGCAGTTCATAGGGTAGATGACGTATTTTATTCTGTGTTTGGATAGTGAAAGGCATATAAGGCTTTTCAATCAGACCAGCTCTGGTGGGTATTGTTAAAGGTGATCCTGATTTCCTGATTATGCTAAAGATCCTTTGAAGAAGACACCCCATCAGGTAAAACTAAATGGAATAAATCCCCCAGCTCTGAACTCTGTGGTCTCTTTTACCTTTGCCCAACAGTGCACCTCATGAAAAAGTGGTAGAACATTAAATGAATTCCTTAGATTTTGATACAATAACGTTTCCTGTCTCTTTCTCTCAGCACACACCCATGTGCGTGTGTGCACGCACACACAGAGACACACAAATCTATCTGTCTATATATAACCTTTGGCGGAAGCTCGTGTATAGGGGAAATTCTGGGAATAATTAAGGAAAGGATACTGCATGCTCCAGCAGACGGAATACATCTTTTCCATTTAAAGCCTTTTTTTTTCTTTACCACCAACTTGCTGCAATTAGGAGGCTGTTGGAGAGATATCAATAGAGATTTGGGAACTGTTTTCTGGAAATGTTTTGAATTAAAATCTAATTGGTAGCTTTCTTTGATAACTATTTTATTGTTGGGTGCAGCTAAATGGAAATCAACCACAAAGGGAACTCAATTTTGTTTGTCATTAATTTTAACTTGATTTCACAAATGATTTACATACACAATATTTTCTCTGTTTGTTCTGTACCGTTCTTGAACTCCTGTTAGCAACACTTCAACTGATGTTGTGTTATTCTCCCATTTATTTATGTTACCTTAAAATATTCTGCATTACCTCAAGTATAGATTTCAGCAAAATGGTGAAGAAACAGTAAATGGACCAAAGTGAAACTTCCTGCAGTTTATGAAAAACTGTGCAATTAATGTTCCTGAAGACTAAATTTCATTGCTTTTACCTAAGGCATGTTTGAGAGTTTTGGTCAAAGCAAAGTAGACCTACACTGCAAGTATATGATGATAAAAAAAGCAAAATTTTGAAAAGAAGTTGTTACATAGCACATGTGTGAAAAGTCAAGGGTCAGGTACACAGCCAAATTCCCCCCAATTAAACGTGCTACCGGGAGGGCACCAAGCAAACACCATGGCCACGTGTGATCACTAAGCAAATGTAAGTGTGAGTTACTTCAATGTACCCTACGAAAAAGAGTGAAAGATACCTTTCAATAAGTACTGGAAAGATTAATCAATAATTCTATGGAGGGAAGATGAGGTACAAGAATCACAACAGAGATGTAATTTTGGTAACAATTAATGTCAAGAAACTTGGGCATGCAGGACCCAAGCCTATGCATGCTTGGCCAAGACCAAGTGACTTTAAGGACTTTGGACCATGTCCGTGGAAGGTAAGAGAAAGCAGCCATTTGGGGAGGCCAAAATGGATATAGTTGATATTTGTCTGGAATTGATTAAGATTGTCAGTAGTACCAGACAAAGGCAGGTATATAAGGGTTTGCTCATTGTGGAAACAGGAATACTGGAAATGTTTTCTCTTCAAAATGGAGTTACCAGGAAAAGTACAATAGGGGTTTCTTTGAGTATTTGCAGATGAAATATAGTTCTACTTAGCAGCAAAGAACCATAAAATTATAGGATGATCTGGGTTGAAAGGAACCTTAAAGATCATTTAGTTCCATCCCCCTGCCATAGGCAGGGACACCTCCCACTAGACCAGGTTGCTCAACCTGATTTTGAACACCTCCAGTGATGGAACATCCACAACTTTCCTGGTCAACATGTCCCAGTGTCTCACCTCCCTCACACTGAAGAACTTCTTCCTAATTTCTAATCTAAATCTACCTTCTTCCAGTTCAAGGCCATTACCCCCCTCATCCTATCACTACATGCTCTTGTAAAGAGCCCCTTTCCAGCTTTACAAGGAGAACATCTTGCTGAATGACTGTATGGGAGCCTAGCTTCTTCCCTCTTCTGACTGATTTAGGAGTAAAATAGAGTTGAAAAAATCACAGTTCTGCTGCCCAGGACACTCCACCAACACAGGACAGCTGGCAGGAGCCAAGGTGACACTGTGCCTTGCACTTCCTTGAGTAACAAAGCAGCCAGACCTGCACTGCCCCAGTGTTGTGCACAGTGCTGCCTGAAATCCTGATTATAGCTGTAGTTTGATTCCTGCCATCATTAACTTTAGCCTCTGGAGGACGTTCGTTCATGTTTGGTTGTCTCCCTGCTTTATTTGTGTTGTTTGCGTTGTGGCTCCACTCCCAAAAGCATTTATATAAAAAGGCAATCTCCTCTCTTGGCAGATGTGCCCCACAAGTGCTTTAAGCAAAAGAAGTTACTGACTTCAGTGACTCAGATATTTCTCAAATTCTTTTAAACTGTGGTTGCATTGCAAAGGGAGACTTGATTTATGTAACTTCTATACATCATCAGCATGCCAAGCTTATATACATGAAACTGAGGCTAAAAGTTGACCATGAAATCTCTTTTTCTTTTTTACTACTGGTAGTAATGTATAAGAAAAGAGACAAGTGGTTTGAAAATAAAATCTTTTCACTTCTAAAATAAGGAGCTATAATTTGGAAATTGCTGTGAGACTGTAACTATGAACTACAGTCATATGGTTTTTATACTTCTCAGATGGAAATTATACATATCAATGTTGCCTTCCATTAACTTTAAAAATGTTTGTCTTTTACAAAATATTTTTTGGGGATGTTTAATTAAATTGAAATGGATTTCCTCCAAAAAAGGGATTCCTTTGATAGTTTTATAAATTCCTCGCTGTGAACTCCAGAATTAGGAAGATCTCAAGAGCTTTGAGCTTGGCATTTAAATTGCTTTTTCATATGACTTCTTGTTAATTTTGCCTGTGCTTAGGAAGCACTTTGCCAATTTTTCTTGGTCTCTATCTTTGCTCATCCAGCATTTCTTTTGCCACTGTACATACATAATTATGGGTTAGAAGGTGTTTGATCAAAAGGGTCATACTGTCAGTGAATATCCAGGTTCTTTTCACTTCTTTCTGAACAGAGGCTCTTTCCTCCTGGAAGGATGTCATAGACATTCGTCTGTAAGTTTTGCCATGGAAAGGTACCACTTAAGTGACAAAAACAGGGGCTCAAGCTTGCCTCTGCTGTAAGAAACTCTTTAGCAGAGAAAAGGCCACTGGAGAGGTACCCATTCCCAAGAGGTTCTGGGAATTCTTGGTGCAGACTGCTTGCAGATATTGCTATGGTGAGAAGTCTTAGACCTCTCAGACCATTCTGGCCAGAGTATGAAGAATTCTGGAAATTTACAGAAATGCAAAAAACCTGATGGGAAATAAATGTGTCTTTTAATAGCTGTATCGCTGTCAGCTTGATCAGCAGTGAGAAAGAGAAGGCATTTCTAAAAGAGGCAATTTATAAACAACATTTGTAAAGGTTAAAAAAATGATTAGTTATTGGTCAAATTTGTCCACCTGAGGTCTATTCTAGATAACTGAATAGGATTCTTCAAGCCATTACTCTATCATTTCACCTCGGACTGTGAAAGACAAATCAAGGCAGAGATCAGATGCTGTGACAGATCCATACTTCTGCCTAGACTTTGGAAAAGGGTAGGAAGGACTCATCTTTCCAGAGCTTCATCACTGAAAACCTTTTAGAAAGAAGCAAAAGTCATCGACAGGCCAACAAATCCCTGTGTGTGAGAGATGGGCAAAGTCTCCGTGGCAGAACGTGCGCGGGGCTGGTAAGTAATCCCAGGTGTTCAGGACCTTGGAAGGTTATTTCTGTCCTCTTGGCAGTGCCACCTTTGTACCATCAGTGCAGGGCTGGGCTCGGGCTCAGCCCCTTGCTATCATCCCGGCTTCCAGCAGGCTGTGCCACTGAACAGCCTGCGTCCTGCTGCACAGGAACGCAGCCCAACTGCAGGCTGTGAAAGCCACTGGTAACCCCCAGTGCTTTTTTTGCTCAATCCATTTATGAAAGCATATTTTAAGGCCGGTAAAATAATATTGAACATGCACATGACAGGAAAAAAAAATAATCTGTATCTAGAGTATTTTTAAGTAAAAGGTTTTAAAGAAAAATCAGTGCAGACATGCTGGCTTTTTACCTCCTCTTGTTTTAACCTATGAGTGATTCATCAGCTGAAGTGTAAAGAAACAGATCTTCTTATGGTAATTGATTCTCAGGGGCTATTAGTGTAAACGTAAATGCTCAACATAGATCTTACGTAGGTGGGTGTTAGAGAGAAATCAGAAACTGTCAGCAGTATAAGGCAGTCTGTCCATACTGCCAGGTGAGAAAGTGAAGCATGTTAGAGACTCTGAAATACCTCCCAGAGTTGGCTGTGAGTGCAGTCTCCCATTGTGAGTAATTATAAGTAACATACTGTGCAAGAGTCGATTCTGGTCCTTTAGTTCAACAGGCAAAACACTTACTTGAAAATAACAGAGATTTCAGGTGAGATTTGCAAAAGACCTTACAAAACGTAAACACTTGGCTACCACTGACCTTCAGTGGGAGGTGGACAGCTAAATTTTTATGTATTCCTGAAAACTGTTGGAACTTTATATTCTTCTACACCCCTGGACTAGAATTCTTTTTTCTTCAAAACAGTTGTGATTTTTAAACCACAGAGAAGAAGAGAACAGCATCCAGGGAAAGCCTAAGATAAGATTCTAGTTGAATTTGCCCATCAAAAGTTGTAAGATTAACCTCAAAATATTATAAGCAATAATAAAAACTGTTGGGTTTTGCCTTTGGTTTTGAACTCTTAGATCAGCTTTCCATCTTTTCTTTGGAAGTCTAAGAATGTAAAACATACTTTTTTTTTCCTCTTCTTTTTAAAGAAATATTAAGATTTTATATCATCACAAGGCTCTAGAAAACAGATCTTCCAGGGAAGCAACAAGTAAATGTTGAGTTGTGATAAAATTTGGAGACTAAATCATATATAACTTATAATTTCTTTCAATAGTCTCAAGAATATAATGAGCATTATGAACAACATGCTGCATGTATGAGCTTGTCCCTTGTGCTGCATCTCTCTTGCTGGCACTGCAGGAGGATGGCTCTGGCACGTGCCTGTCACCGCCCGGTGTGGATGTTGTGTGTGCATCCTGAGAGAGGCCATCCCAGAGTGAACCTGGGCAGCCCCTGCACCAGGGCGTGAGAGGAAGAAACACTCTTTTAAAACTCTTCTGCACCTTGCATGCAGTTCTCAGTCCTCTTCAGAGAGACCCTCAGGCACAACTCCTGGGCAGCACACGATCAAACCTGTACGTAGCAGGAGACGTTTTACTTCCTTATGAATTGTGAACTGTCAGTTCCCAGCAGCAAGCACATTCTAGTACGCTGTCTTTTATGAAGATGTGAGAACCACAAGGAGTCTGGGATTCTAAATTCCTTTCAGATCCTTTATATATATATAAAAAAAAAAAAAAGTCCAGATGTCGCACAAAACATTTAAAGAACTTTATTTGAAAAACATTTTCTTTCTAAATGGGAGTTTATGCAGAGTACAATTAAACATGTTTTTCTAACTAAACATACTACTTTATATCTTGTGGCAGGGAAAAATAAATATGTAAAAATAAAAACAATCTGAGACTCAAAGTTAATCATGTTATGCCAGCTTGATTCAGATCTCCCGATGAAAGGACATGCATCTTCTCCTGCTGTAATCCCAGACTCCTAAACCTGCCCTCAGGACTAAAGTCTTCAAACTGAAGCCTCAGTCCTGCATTTGGTAGGGAACACATCTCAAGCTTCTGAAACTCTACTGGTCACCATTCTTGCAAACAGTAACACACCAATCCAGGCTGTTACATCTGTGGCTGTACCAAGAGAAAATTGCTGTGTGTCCAGTTAATTCAAGGTGCAGCTTCCAGAACTGAATTTCTCTGGTTTCTCTGTAGTTGGTTTAGGACACATTACACTTTTCTGGCCTTTTAAGACAGGTGTCTTTTTAAAAGCCAGTCTACTTAAAGGCCCTTTTCCCCCTCTTTTAAAGACAGTTACTGTGTTTGCCTTCTTCAGTCCTGTGGGACTTCCCCCAGCCTTTCCATATTCTTGAAAACGATAATTTCTGGTTCAGAGATTACCTTGACTCACTTTAAAAGAACTTTAAGGTGAATTTTCTATCAGACTCTACTGACTGAAATGCATCTAACTCATCTGAACACACTCTCCACTACTAATGCAGACTCTACACATCTTCCTCTATTAAAATTAAAAATCTCAGCTTTGCAGCCAACCTTTTTGATGAAGAATGAATTAAAAAGAGCAGAAAATACTTTAGTCTTTTCTATGACATCTACTTTTCTTTCTTTTTTTCATGTTAAGTAATGGATGCTTTCTTTATTCTTTCTTCATTTGTCATGGATCAACTTTTTTCTTTCCTTATCAGCTTTTATATGTTTTGATACCGAGAAGTCATTTTGTACTTAACTTTTTTGATCTAAACCTTAGATGTCATTGTATTTCTTTATGCATCTCTTTAGTCTTCACTGTTTCCATTTCATTAGTCTTTATTTTCCTTTGACTTACACTACAGAGGTTCTGAAGCTTCTGTATCACTTTGTTACGTTTCCTCTTTTTCTCCTCCATTGACCCAGATGACTACTGTGCCTTAATATTTAATGTCATAACCACCACTTTTTCTGAAGACCCGCTTCCCAGAAAATTTCTTCACAAAAGAGTCTATCTACCAGATTCTGGAGTTGCTCTGCTGTCTTACTCCTCTTATTCTCATCACCTTTTTTTCTGGCATATCATGAACTCTTTTGGGTTGCTGTCACATCCATCTTCAGATTTGTGACTTTGAATTCCCAGATGCGTATCACGCTGGAGGTGCATTTTGTTTTGACAGAATGGAATAAGGATACCTTCATGCCACGCCAACAGCTTATAGTGGGAAAGAGCTTAAGTGGATAGGAAGATTTAAATATGTGTCATCTTTCGGAGATTATTTAATGTATCAATCTGATGGGAAGAAGCTTTATTTTATCTTAAACTCCTGTGTGCTTCAGTTTTCATTAGAACCACTCTTCATTATAACAATAGCATTTTTATGTTTGGCTTCTAAGACGGAGATGTGGAGAGGATGTAGTACAGAAATACACATGCAGTTTTTATGTTTCAGTTTCTTTGTCATTTTTTAAAAAATCTTATTTGCATTCGTGTCATCCTCCTGTACAAGCATCCCTTGTACAACTGATGCTTTCTTTTATTGGATTCTATTGTGCTGTCAAGCCTGGTTTAAAACCCAGTAATCTCATAGACACTTACAATTATGAAGATCTTCTGAATTCACAAACATATTAAAGATGTGCAGGTAGCAAATTAGCTGGGAATCTCAACAAACTGCACTTACAGTAAATATTATACTTTTAGAGAAGTAGGTTGCCTTTAAAAGTCAACAGTTGTTTTGGGAGTGCTTTGTCACATTTATGAAGCACTGTATCACATTTACTGCACACAGTGTCATGATAAGTTGTCCGACGTGCCTGTCAACCTAACAAACTGAAAATAATGAACACCTCAAAAGATTACTTTAAAGAGCAACAAGCAATCTTCGGAGGTTAGCAGATTTTTTTCATTTTTCCATGAGTCTCAAGCAGTGTTATTAAACTTTCTGTTTCTCCAGTTTAATTTTTTTTTGCAGCGTAATTTAATGGAAATAGACTATTTTAATTTTCAACCAGGAAAAATTATAAATAAGGACATTTTTAAAAGTAAATAACTTTTATGAGTTTTTTTAAAAGCATGCAGCTGTTCTAACACAAGAGAGCCTAGTTAGCTATGTTTTTAATACAAACCACAAAGAGGTCAAGAATCCATATTTTTTTTTACTACCCATTCACATTTAATGCAAATTCCAATATATTCATGTTATTTCTTATAGGCACCTTCAGAATGCCAGCAGGTAATTGAGCAATCTGAGCTAATGGCACTCACGTCAGGTGCCTAAAGAAATACCCTGAGGATGACATTTGGAGCTGGCTTATCATATACTCCTCTTTCACAACTAAGAGAGAGATGACACTGTCAGAAATGCTAGAATAACAAAAGTGACAATAAAACCATTTTTTTCCTAAGGATTTTTGTTCATCACGAATCTTCCACAAGAATCTACTCTGACTTGACTAAAACATTGTTAATGTGTACCACAAACAGAATAGAATAGGCAACAAGATAGCTTTTCTCAGCATCTGGGAAATACACTTCTTGGGACAATTATTTCCTAGAATCAGAGTTTTACTTTTTATTTTACTGTTGAAAAGGAAGCCTCTATCTCCAGGGTTGAAAAAAAAGTTTTAATAGCAAACTCCACCGTAAGACATTAGCTAAGAGAAAAATGGTGATCTTGTGGGCAGTGTTAGCCAGAAGTTTTGACATGTGAATTCCTCTTACAGCCATAGCTGCTAAAATGTGAGAGTAACAATACTATCAGCAATGATGCTTTCTTACTATTGTTTGTAAAAATAATAAAAAAATATACTAAAACAAAACTCAGAGTGAGTGGTCTCCCAGGGTGGGAATACGAGAGGTCACAGAGAAAAGACTAATGATTTTAAAAAACTAACAATCCAAAAACATGTAGATGTGGCACGTGGGGACATGGTTTAATGGTGATGGTAGTGTTGGATGGCTGGACTCGATCTTAGAGGTCTCTCCCAGCCTTAAAGATTCTATGAATTTATCTAAGGAGGGCTCAAATTTCTAAGTTCAGAAAAGTGCTTTTCTGGATTGTGTCCTGCACAGCTGCCAGTCCTTGAGCCGCTGTGGTATGACCACTCCTGACAATTGCTACCTAAACTGTCAGCTGTTATGCACCCCAAAAATGCTGCTTCTTACCATTTGAGAACATGGGAATCAGTGATTTTTAGACATATTTTTTATCCAAGAAAATCTGCTTCTCCCTGGTACTGAAGCTAGACACTTGAGGTAGCTTAGTTTTAGCTTTTTAATGCTTGTTTACTCAAGAGTTGAGAGCTTTTGGCTATCAATACCTGTTTTTTCCTGCAAGATAATTCATAGGTAAGTTTTCTATAAAAGGCAGGTGGAGATATGAACCCCTTATGCATATTTGTTAGGAATCAGTGATTAATCTGGGGAAAACTCTCTGCAGTAACTCCTAGGAAAACTCATTTAGCCAAATACATAAAGAAACAAGAGTTATCTTTGGAATTTTTCTAGTGCCAGCCTCTTCCACTGAAGGAATAACACCCCCAAATGTTATACTGTAGATAAAGTCTTTCAGGTCTAACTTGCCAGTTTCAAAGACCACAGCACAATTAGCACTTAACTCTGTAAGTGCTGTTAGAGTACTCTGTGGCCACACTGCTCTGCCCTCTCTCCTAGCTGCTCCTGTGCCCTCCTGCTCCATGTTCACCTCCTGTCTCCCCATTAACACCTCTTTTAAGGCACACACCTGCTGTGGTTTTACTTCAACTCGCTGCACTGCAGCCACCAATCCTGTGTAATTCATTATAAGGCACTCTGCACAATAGGAGCACTGAGTAAGATTTGTTAATCAGTCATGCAGCCAAAAAAAATTTGGTTTGTCTCCTTTTAGTTTGATTTCCTCACACCCCTCCCCTATTTAATTGATTAGGT
Organism: Merops nubicus; assembly: GCF_000691845.1. Classification (NCBI taxonomy): domain Eukaryota; kingdom Metazoa; phylum Chordata; class Aves; order Coraciiformes; family Meropidae; genus Merops; species Merops nubicus. The sequence continues at coordinate 47,195 of NW_008618136.1, forward strand.
ATTAAATATGTTCCCCAGGAAAAAAAAAAATACAAGTGCACATGCATTAAATCCAGCTGAAACAGCACAGTTTTGGGACAAAACACAAATGGAGAGAAATCCAGCCCAGATTTATAAATGGTTAGAAAGGCAACAATGAAACCACAGCTCTAGGGCTTAGAGGACCTTACGTCTATTTCAGAGTTGTCAAGCCTGCAGCTTCACAGCAAGTTGTGTCCTCTGCCTATGCTCCTTTCAAAACCTGAAGTGTATCAGTGGCCGTGCTGAGGCCAGGATGTATGTACCCACCTCACCAAAAAAGAGTGCAAGGCAAAGTACAAACCTCCATCTATCGAGTTTGCTGAAACAAAGTTCATTAATTTCTGTAGCAAAAGCAAACTGGTGTGTGAGCAGCTAGTATGATTGCTATGAAGTACAGAATCAAAATTGTCGTGGCAATTCCTCCACCAATTTCACTGAATTAGTTTTAAAAACTTCAATTACAGTGTGACTTGATTAGAGAGGTGAACTGGATAGGCAAACATGGCAGGTGATTGATCTGTAACTGTGTAATCAAGAAATACCACAACCCATTATTTGATCATAATCCTATGAACTTACCACAAGGAAAATGTAAGCTGTGGAGCTTCTGGGTCACAAACTCACCTCCTGGTTAGACAGCTACGTAAAACTTTGTACTGAGCTTCTCTAATAGCACAATAAGAGGGACCCTCAGATGCAGCCATACATTTAATCAATGATTTGCGGCAAATTACATTAAGTGGCCACAGATCAGTTTCTTACTAAATATCCTTATAGAAGGGTAATTTGCTGTGTAATTGCTTTTTGTCGCTGTTTTATCATGCGCTGTTGCCTTCCCTGGTCCAACCTCTCATACTTACACTGCAGGAGACACAAGAGTTGCTCTTTCTAATTCTGTAGTGCTTATGTTGTATAGTAATAGGTGTCTGTGTATGTGCATAAACTTACTGGGTGGGAAACTCAGGTCTCTATGCTAATTGCAGTTCTCATTTTGGCAGCTTCAGGTGAACTTTAGTAGGAGGCCTGGATTTTACAGGGATCAGCTCGAAGAGGTTAAAATTCCTGCAACTGCAGCAAATTGTAACATTTGCTTTTTAGTACATATGACACCCATTTGTTCCACTGTATCTTGATAACAGTTTTCCCCTTGGCATCTTATTGTCTCATAGAAGTATCTTTTTATTCTTATTATTCACTTGACTGGTACCAATTTTGATAGTAAATCCAGTTTTTTTTTTTCAGAGTCAAAATACATACAAAAAACACCTTACTGTATAGAAAAAGTAGTTGTTCCTGAGCCTCTCTTTCCAGAAACTTGCTTGGAATTATGATGATAATCCTTGCAAATATTAAAGGTACTCACGTGCAGTGTAAGGTGATCCACGTATAAACCAACCTGTTACATCTGTCTGTAGGGTTTACACACTTGTTCAGCAAAATGGGGTGTTTTTCATAGGCATTGAAAGCTACACTTGATCTGATATGATCTGATCTGATCCTCTTTCACTGACTAGAACTGACATTGGATTTGATTCAGTCAGGAGTGCTAACTGCATGGGCAGATGTCAACTGCTCCCTGCTCTAGTGAGTATGGGCTGGATAAATAAATGGAAAGTGTAACACGAAGTGCAGAATTAAAGATAGGGATCTTCTTCAGATGACAGGAGAATGAGCTTACTAGCCAAGTTTCCAGTGTACCAGGTCAGTATCTCAGTGTGTGTCTGTAAAGACCATGGAGGGTAGGCTTCTCCCCAAGTGACAAACTCTTCCCCAGACTGCTCAGTCCTAGGCTTGTCTCCGAATGCTGATCCTTTCTTGTGCTTCCCTGATGGCAGAGAGAGACACATCACATCCTAGGCAGAATAATCCACTACAGAGCATTTTGTTTGGTGGAAATCTAACTAATGCAGAACCAACAAAATGCTGAGTAGTGGAAGCAGGGAAGAGAGGCTGCACATCATAACTGGCTCGCTGCTTTTTATCTCTCATAGTTGCTGGAGGAGGTGGGTAATTAGGGTGCAGTTTAGGGTAGAGTTTCATATTAGACCTAATCCAGTGGAGCTGTAGGCTCCTGCTGAGGCCAGCAGCCCTGCTGTCCCCTCTCTCCACCTGCCCCAGCTGCAGGCTTCGCCCTTTCTCTTGCATCATACCGAGCTGCACAGTCTCCTGACTGCACAGAAAATCAGTCCAAATCAGTGATCTGATGGAAATTGGTGGGGGGAGGGCAGGGCAAAGTAAAAACAAAACAAACCAAACAAACCAACAACAAACAAATCGCCTATCTGTCAGTTGTCTGACTTTTGCTGCAGCCACACAGTCATTTGACCTCGTGCAAGAGAAGTGGAAACCTGTTGGCTGGGGGCAAGCAGGAGAGGAGGATAGGGCAGGCTGATCCCAGCCCCTCACAGCCACACCAGGCAGAAAAAAGTGCAACAGCAGCACTTCATTTGTGTGCTGGATGCAGCTGCCCAGAGCAGAGCCCTCGCAGCCCTGAGAACGCAGCACACAACCAGGGAGTTTAAACAGAGCTTTAAAACCACTTGTAGCCCTAACCCTCACACAACAAGGGGAATGTGGTCATTGAGAACTGTAGTCTCTGACTTGATTCTTGCTCCCTCTCTGTGTCTGCCAGAGCATGAGTCCCTTCAGCTTCCACGGAATTCAGCAGAAGCTAATAACACACATTACTGGGGCTTTAAAGCTTGCTCATACTATAAAATATCCTACCTGTAACCAAATAGACTTGGTATTATTGATAATTCTGTAATAATAAAACCCAAACCACCTGTCAGACAGTTTTTATACTGGGGAAATAGGATCTCAGTATAAAATGGCATTTTAGAATTTATGTAATTTAATAATAAATTTCTATCTTTCTGCTTTTGTTATTATGATGCTTAAAGGCAGTTTCATGTGTGGCACCTCCTTGGGTTTAACGCATGGATTTATTGCAACGAGCATCATTTAAAATGAAAACATTCACATTTTCAAAGGAAAATAAATAGTTAATGGTTTCAGAATTATTATTCTTTTCCACACAATCCCATAAAAATTTCCCAGTGAAAAAAGCTGATAGACCAATGGCGAGACACTTGCATATGCAAATATGTTTCTGTGAAAGAGTTAAAGTGCTTTATAATATAAATTTGCTTTCAGTGCCAATATAATTAGATTGTAACAAGCAAACCCCTGCAACATAACACAGTGAAAATTTGAAAATTTGATTCTGCCTGGCAAACAACCAAGTCCCTGCGTGTGCACAAACCTGACATTAATAAGCTACAAGAGATTACATGATTTAGAAAAGAAGCACTTGGTGTTACAAAATCAAATAATAGATCTCTAGGCTATAATTAGGAGAATTGGGATTCAACAATGAAGTCATAATAATGTAATTTAGCTGTAAGTAACAGAGCCATGGAGTCACATTAGGAGGTGTGATCACATCTTTCAGCAAAGCTCTGCTGTGTAGACTTATTGCTGTTCAGTTTAGTCTAGTACACAGCAACCTGTTGGCACAGAGCTCAGGCTGACAGCCTCTTGTTCTCTAGGGGCAGTATGGCAAAGTGCCACCTCTGCATTTTTATTTCAGTCTTGTGACTTTTAAGTCAAAACAATAAAATTATATATACTGAGTGCAGAGTTGCCTGTGAATATTTGTATAAATTACTGCACAGTGTGGGTTTAGGGGCTGTTTAAGAACAAATATATTAAAAAAAAAAAAAAAAAGACAAACTGCTGAAGCAGAGTGTTAGGTTTCTAGTGGGCTTGATGAATATGTACTGTTCAGCTGCTTTATTCATTTTTTTCTATTGTTAGGAAACAGCTTCAGGTCTACAACTTAGTGAAGCTGTAGTCTGAGTCTCTGTTGCTCGACTCCTTCAGGCTGGTGAGATGTGGTTGTTTTGGCTGCTCAGCCCAGAAGGCAGCTGTTGCAGAGCCATTAGAAGCTGGTAACATGTGGTAGCTCACCAAATGAACCTGCAGCTCACCGTCCCTCACCCAGCCACAAACCCAGCCCTGCAGCCCACCACAGCCAGCCCCTTGGTGGGAGGCATCAGGGCAGCTCTGGGCGGGCAGTGGGGAGCTGCTCACAGTGGTGCTGACAGGACATCAAACTCCACTCCACCCTCTTTGGGAAAGTTACTGTTTGACTGAGGCCGTTACAGAGTCATACATCATACCAGCAGCTGCTCTCCTTCATCTGCCCAACTAAGGCCCTTTCTTTGGCCTATTATTAATTTAAGCTTATTTCACAAATTTTGGCCACAACAGTTTGTCATTTGCTTGTCATAGCTAATAACACAGACGTACCACAGTAATTTGGTGAGTACCTCCTTTAGGGGCTGGTGTCTGGTTAGAAGTGAAATGCTACCTGTTCAGTCCTTTATTAGCCGCCTTTCCTCTGTCCCTGCACACTTCACAGTGCTGATGTCACAATCCTGGGACTCTCACAGAACCCAGTGTCCTGTCCCGTCCTCCACAGGCTTCCCAGAGGCAGCTGAGCTCAAGCCAGCTCCCTGAGCTCACTCCACAGCACAGGCAGGGGAACTCCCACAGCCCTCAGCCCCAGTCTGTGGCCAGACCTGAAATCCCATTTCTGTGCAGGAAAGACACGTGCAAAGATGTGGTTCCTGTCAGGTTCTGAGCTCTTTAAATCAACACTTTTGACTTGGGGGTGGTGAGGGGCAGAACTGATTTGTTTCTTTTTAATTTTGTAGCCTATTAGATAAATGGAGTCAAATGCTCCAACTTTGCATCCAGACTGACAGAAAATTCAGACATGGTTGTTTTAAAACTTTGAAATTGTTTGATCACTTCTTGTTCACAAGCTAGGACCAGTAGTCCAACAGCATTCCCATCTTTTGGGGAAATCCAAAAGCAGCTTCTTTCACCCAGTCTGTGTAACAAGAGTAACCACCTGTTACTCCTGTGAGTTCCATTTTATTTTTATTTTCAGTTTCTTCCAATTACTGTTTATTTTATTACTTCTTTATGGTTTTGCCAATTTTTTGTTTTGATGACATTTTGATTTGTTTCAAACTGCCCTTTAATTTTCTTTCCCAAGCATGTTGATTTATGGTCATTTCTGCTATTCCTTTTATGCTTTAAATGCTCTGTTTGTTTTATTTCCTTTATTTGCATAGCACTTACTTTTCATGACCTTTTTGCTGCGGCAGCTGCTGCTGCTTCTTGACTGCTGGTGTTTTTCTCCTACTTATCAACCAGGAATCACAAAGTGAAAGTAACCCAAATCCCCGTGAAGAGAAGCATCCAAACACAGAATCTTTTTTTAGTGCATAATAATTTCTATTATTCTGCAATCTCCTAAAGGCGTTGGGATTTCTCAAAGTGTAGAATCTAAACCAGTTTCTTTCTTTTAAAATAAACAGCTGTTTGGAGAGGAACATTGTATGGTCCTGTCTAAAGATCACATCTGAGCAACTTCCTTTAGGCTGCTTTAACACTTTGGCAGCTCTTCCAGGAGCAAAGACAATGGAGGTAATGGAGGTAACATGAAAAAAATTCTACATTGTAGAGATCTGTCTATAACTTCTAGCAGAGTTCTCATGGATAGTGTAAAATACTTTACTGGAATTTAAAAGTGTATATGCTTGCATTTAATGAAATGTCTTAGAGAAAATGTCTGTAGAATATTTCTGATTAATTAAGGCTAATGAGTGTGTGCTACCTGGCAGGTGTGTTTGCATACTGCATGCTCATCAGGGCTGTGCCTGCCTATAGGCTATGTGTGTATATATACATATATATATTTATTTTTATACATGTGCATATTTATATAAAAATTATACTTTTGTCATCTGCTATATCATTACCATATCTGGATTGTTTTAGTTGCCTAATACAGGGTCTATATATAAGGCCTGTGTTATTTATAAGGCACTTTATGTTATTTAAATGAAGGTATCAACACCAGATGTGTTTGCAGTCCTGTGTTTTTGGCCCAGTTTACTTCTGTTCTGCAGAAACCGATGCTGCACCAGTTTTCTTAGGGAAATGATTGGTATCTGAACTGCTCCAAAACTGGATTCTTTTGTTCACAGCGGAAAAAACAACCTCCCTTCTCCTGATGCTGTTGTTACTGTTTGGTTTCTCATTTTGTGGTGTTGTGTCACAAATTGACATTTTGCCAGGAAAACAGGCGCAAATCACCATCTTTTATTTGAATGCTGGCTGGTCTGCAATGACCTGTTGAATGAACCTTGCATTAGCAATGTGCTTCTTGGATTATCTCCCTTCCCCATTAAAAAGTTTATTGTACCTTCTAACATTGGTGTTTGCACCATTTTATGTCTTTATGTGTGTAGTATAAAATGTATATATTTACACCCCCCACCCCCCATAATGAGCCAAAACCAGAGCAGCCTCTGTCTCAGCTTGTTTGCAGATTATGCACATTCTAGGGAATGACATTTGAATGCTGTTCAAAGAGAAAGTGTGTGAGTTAGCCCAAGGGCAGAAGAAAGTCATGTGCAACAGGTTACTTATTTTTTCTTAAATCTTGGTGAAAAAAAATAAAGAAGCACCCCATGTCAATGCAGGAATTGTTTTACAGTATGTATGGTATAAACTAAATGTTTTTCCTCACTGCTTCGTGCATGTACTTCAGTACTGTACTTCAGTACAGTATGTTTTTGTTCTGACCATAATTAATGCAATCCTTTCTCACCTTCTCTAATTTAATCCACCATCAAAAAAAAAGAGAGAACTTTTTTTTTTTCCCTAGACTTTTTTAGCTTTGCTGCTGTCTTCATTCCCAGGGTTGGCGTGGAAGACTTTGAGGGATTTGGAGACAGTTACTCTAAATGGACTTGTTTTGTTCCATGTGGCCATCTCCTTTAAATAGTCTGGGCCAAACAAATTTTTTGGTGAGGACTCTCTAGCTGACAGAGGGAGCCTCACTGCTGTCAGAGCTTATTATCCTCTAACATATGCATGGAGCAAATCGTACATTTATTTTTACAAAATCTTTTTTCTCTTTTGTATCATAAAAAAGTTTGAGTCAAAATTTGTAATTCTCCTTCTCTGGAGAGACTAAATGGAGGAGGAACTCACACCAGGTAGATGTTGGTTACAGGCAGTGGGAAGAATAAACGAACCCCTACACAGAATAGCATCTCTGGGTTTGATCAGTGGTGTTAGCTTAAATAAACTGAACGTCAGAGACATACAGGAAAAAGTGTTTGAAGGTTGGTTTTAATAGTCAGCTATTATAGCACTGCAGAGCAAAATGTGCTTCTGGAACATCGATGGCTGTAGTTATGTTAGGATAACCTTGTTATGATTTGCCTTATTTCATGCTTGTCTGAACACCAGTAGTTCAGTCTCTTATAGGACTTTATCCAAAAGTCAGAGCTCTGTGTCTGTATAGGATGACAGTTAGAGGAGGACAGTTTGCCAGAATCCTTTGTACTCCACTGCATTTGTGTGACTCCTTATTGTTAGTTACATCTTCCCTACTGTTACTGGTTGATTTTACTGGTATTATAGGTAGCATTGCTGTATCTTTAATCCTACTCCCGTTTCAGACCTATCTGTTCCATCCAGATTCTGTTGTTGTGTCTTCTTTGAACTCTGAGCCAGGATCCTGGCTGTATCTTACGAGTGAAGCAAGGGCTTGCAAATCTTGATGCCCCAGGGAGGTGGAAGCCAGACCCAAGCATTACCAGCTACTGCTCCACAGGAAGAGCTCTGCAGGGTCAAAGACAGGCGTTGGGTTGTGTTGGGCACTCAGGCCATGCTGGAAACAGGGTGAGTCTTGCATACATGTCTCAATAAAACTTCTGCTATCCTAAATTCTGTGCAGGTAACAGAAAAACATGAGAATGGAAGGAACCAGGCAACTCATTCCTGTGTTATCATGTTTAGAATTGATAAGATCACTGGAGAGTAAATAGACATCACCTCTCCCTGCACTGTCCTCTCTGTCTCTCCAGGTTCTATGCTTACATGATATTTCATACTCTCTTCTGTGTTTCATTGTCCTGAAGGGGACATCGTTGCTGAATACCACATACCTAGCTTCTGGATGTTTTCTGTTCTCTATTGCCAGCTTCCTGTAGAAAAGCAGTGTTCCTTTTGACTAGGATTCCTCTTATTATCCACATTCAATTTAACATCTAATTATGGCTGGGTTTCTGATGCCTTCTTTTTTTTTTCAAGGGTCAAGGAGCTGGCAGACAGTTGATTCTCACTATACCACAGAGGTAGGTTGTTTCCCTCATTCACTTTGCCTGGAACATACATGTGTGTTGATGGGGCAGGCTGAAGGCTTGTTCAGACTTCATCAATCCCTGGTTTTGGAGCTAACCAAGCAGAGCAATTCATCTTTTAAGAGTATTAGTGTAATATGAAAGGGACATCTCAGTTGGTGGTGATTGTACTATTGCCTTATGACACCTTCCATTTTTTCCCTTTGCATAGAGAATTGTTTCTCAGCCCCATGCAGGTCCAAAACCTGCTGATGTACAGGGTTTGTATTACTAGAAAAAAAAAAAATTCTCAGCCCCATTGAGCTAAAATAAAGAAATAAAAAAAAAATCCTCTGAGTTAGGAAACTTTCTATCCTGCTCCAGTAATATGAATATGGATGGCTGAACACTGGAGCTCTAAAGCAGGCAGAAGAGACTTTTCATCATTCCTTACCTATCTCCATTTCACAGAATCTTTACAGGAAGACAATCCCATAACATTAAAGACAGGAAAAAAAAAAAAGTTAGGGAAATCTATGCCTTTTCAAGGTGGTGTGTTGTGTGGGTTTTCTTTCATTTTCTTTTTTTTTTTTTTTTCTTAACTAATGTAACTACTCATTTTCTATACCCAAAGTTCTAGAATTCTCCTTTAAATTTAATCATAATCCCAAGACAGTATTTGAAAATAAATCCATTTCTTGGTATGTTGGACCTCAAAGAATTTTTAATTTGTGTTTCAGTAAACTGTTAACACCAGGTTGAACAATTTTAACAACGAGCTGTGTGATTTCAGTTAGTCTCAGGGGGAATGTAATTTGAATAGCATCAGGGTATCAATATTGTTTACACCATTACTTTAATCACTGACCTCATGATGATCCCACTAGAGCAGCCTACTGTTTCATTCAGAAATGAGGTCAGAGCCTGCACAGTTTTCAGAGCTCATAAGTTTGGGAATGGGTCTCCTCTTGTTCCTCCCCATCCTCTAGGAACTGCTGTTTGGTACCAGGTTTTCTCTTCTCTACACATGCACACAGACACAGAGACACACCCACACACACTCTCTCTCTCTCTCTCTCTCACAGATAATACACAACAATTGCTGGTTTTGAAGTGCCAAGAACTGTGCCAGGCCTTTCACTAAATTTACAACATCAAAGCTGCTGCATACACATAGCTCAGATTCCGATCCTAAGATTCTCATCCAAATCTCCCTAAAAATGAGCTGAAAGACTTCTTCTGATAGCACCAATGTGGATCAGGCCTGATTATCTAATGGATCAACTCATGGACTATCATGCCTCTGTCAGGCTGGGTGCTTAAAAAAGATAAACACTTCTACTGCAAAATAATTGTGCCTGCTGAGAGCTCCTAAACCGATCCTGCATGCTGCATGTGGAAGAAGCCCTTTTGCAGAGCTCAGACTGTAGCCACTGCTCTTTTCTCTTTAAGACTAATAAGTGCTTCAGAACACCGGCAAAGCTGCTGTGCAACTAACTGAACTCCTCTACCATCAGACAGATCAATTGTACATATAAATTATTTACATTTCAGCTGTGTTTAGTTCTACATATGAGCAATGATTTCACTATAGAATAAGCCTTTTCTTCATTAGAGAACTGCAGCATGATAAATAAATTAATAAAGATTTAGAGCAGTATTTTTCACCACATATGCTGGGAAGCATTCTTACCAGAAAACTTTGAAATCAGAGTATTCCCTATGGTTCCCCTAGTCTGCATTAACAATAACTAAAGACTGTAGTCATAATTTTTTTCAAAACATGAAATGCATTTTATGCAACAGTGCCTCAGTTAAGACAAACTCGACAGCGCTTACAAATACTCGACATTAGTGCTTTCCAGAGCCTTGCTTCAGCTAAGCAGCCTTACTGGTGACTGCAGATGGCATTGATATTTTGTAAACCATTTTTAGATTAAAATTAATGAACGATATCTCACTCGCATAAACAAAACAAGGCTGCAAAAAAAATAAAGTTTAAACATCCATAAACTACTACTATCATTTTGCCAAAATGACACAGTATGACCACAAAATTTGCTGTAACACGTTAATTGAGAATAAAATTTGCCCTGCTGTGTTGCAGAAAAAGGTGTAAGCATGTATCCATGGGTTTAACAGCGTACTAAACACTCATTGGGCTATAATTTTATCACTACTGAGCACCCAAAAATCTTACTGGATAGTGAGCATCTATCACACTGAAAACAGGACTCTCCTCTCACAGCTAGCTGACAGAGATCCTGATGCCTGTTCCCACCGTGCTAAAGCCAGGCCCTATGGGGAAGAGGCCACAAGTCAGTTGCTCTGATTTATGCTTCTATATAACAACATTAACAACAGAACCCATCACACTTAACTTGGTGGTCCTACAACATGCAGATGCTAACAACTTGTTGGAGAGAGACCTACACCAGGAGTAAGTCGATAAAGCAGCTAACAAACAGACTGATGAGGTGACGTTAGGAATAGTCAGGAAGAAGTTACTTTTAAAGCCTAGCTGTGCTGGTCTCATTCATGGTGACAAACCAACTTTGCAACTTATCTTCATTAGTATCAGGAAAGTAAGTACTTCTGATAAACAGCCACACAGAAAACAAGGGGGAAAAAAATCTCTAGATTTATTATTATTATTATCAGCCTCAGAAGCCTGCTCAAGTGTTTCAGTATTTGCAAACAACAACAAAGAAGAACGATTATAGGCAATACACCTTTGGATATGCCTATTCATAAGCATACTCCTCTTGGTTAGTCATGCAGGGTGTGATTCCACTAGCTTGTTTAGTTGATAGCTATGAGTTATAGATATATATAGATGAGTTGATAACTCATATGACCTAGTGGGCCATCAACTCCCAGAATGACTGGTTAGCTATTTTTTTCTTCCCATATGCAAGTTCTTTTTTAACTCCTTCTCCAGTAGAGCTGTCTTGTTCAAAAAAACCCAACTCTGTAATCTGTAAGCCTAGTCCTTGCCTGTCTGCTTCTCAAAGTGCTGGGAGAGAATTGCTTTGCAGTGAAGGCTTGGGGTGGGACTGAGGTACTAGGTATTTTTGTATCAGGGTTTTGGCCTCTGCTTTTCCAAGAAGGACTCATTTGCAATAATTTGTAAGAAGGAATATGTTGAAACTTCAAACAAGTCACAAGCAGAGGTGAGCAGACAGGAAGAATAACATTCCTGTGCAATTCAAAGCCACCCTGCAAGGCCAGCCAGCTGGACGTGTGCACTTCTACCAGCAGCACCGGCCCACAGCGGCTGCACTTGCTCTGTGGCAGGACTGGGAAACAACTGGGAAAAGGTTTGTGAATTTTCTTCTGCCCAGACATGCTGCACTGCTTCTGTAAACTTGTCGACAAGTAGCAGCCGGGTAGCTTTCAACTAAATTTTATTTTCTGAAAGAAATAAGATTTTTCTTTCTTTAAATGGAAAATTAACATGCCAAAGGGATGGAGTGCCCACCCTTGGATAGACAGAAAATTAACAGAAAGTGATAGAATTATAATTCCAGGTATACTTGAAGTTGTACTTTTAATAGCTGTCAGACACCTGACAGTGTTTCTTGCCTTCCATATCCTGAGCTTTTCTTTTTTTTATTATTGGCCTGTTGTTGCACAGGAAAGATGTGAATTTTTCAGGCAAATCATTCTATGAGTGTGTTTCAAATCCAAAATCAGTAAAGAACCCTAGGGAAGAACACTATGCCATCTAGCAGTTACAGTGCCATCCACTGGGAGACCAAAAGGATCCATTCAAAGGTTCTAAATGTATCTATTGAGCTAGAGGTTTGCCATTGTCCCTTTTGTTCGCAGGCATCAGAAGAGTTTCAAAAGGCATTACTTGGTTACTGCAATAGAGAGAGAGAGGAACAAATTAATTACAGCTGCATTTCTATTATGACAGTAGTTCATTTCAACTGAGATTATTAGTTTGCAGGTGGATAGCTGTCCAGAATTGTGGTGACTGAAGATCCAGCAAAAGATCTGGGCCAAGATACACTTCTTAGTTGCTTCAAATTAAGGCCAAATTTAAATGTGCAACCTAGGAAAGAAAGAGTTCAGAAACACCCAAGCCACTGGTAACTGTAAAACTACAGCAGTCATTATCATCTTAGTTATGTTTCCTAAAGCAGAACCCCAAATCAGTATGATTGCACACATGTACAGGAGTAATAACTAACCAAAATACACAGAATACGGTTCGTGACCCATAAAAAGGCCTTTCCAACCATCACCCCTAAAGGCCATCTTACTTTTTTTTTCCTTTTTTTAAATATACAAAGACTGCAATGATGATAGATTTCGATGTGTGGTCCCATGAGCTGCCTGCCTATGAAGTCTATCACAGAAAGTGACAGATGAGCATATTCAAAGCACTGAGAATAGGAAGTTACTCTCTTCTATAGCTAAGATATCCAAGAATCTGATTTTCTTTCACTATTCATTTCTCAGAAGGTGTGTGTGGGGGAAGGTTAAACAAGAGATCAGCATTCTCCAAACTCATATTTCCAAGTCTGAACAGGAGTGAACAGCTGTGATGTGTGCAAGTCAGCAGGGCATTTCCCTCCCACCAACGAACTGCACTGCCATACACTGCCTTCCTGGGCTGATTTTACCACACAAGCTAATACATTAATGGTGGGCTACTAATATAAATTAAACACTAAAAACACAGCTTCACTGCGTAAATGAGCTATTACCTCCTTGGTTCCCTGAGATGCTGGTTCACTAGGGTAGACTGAGCAGACTCAATTTCACCGGTAGTAATGGAGTGAGATTATCCAGAATTATTTCCAGTGGGCTGAGTTTGTTACATTCCTTCTGTTGTGAGAATATAAGTAAACAACTAAACACCTTTACTGAAAGCAGAGAATCTTCATAGTCATCACCTCTTCCTATTTCCTTGATTAGTCCAGCATTTTGGGTTTAGCTATGCTCAATTAAGTCATCCAGGAATTGGTCCAGTCAGAAACAGTTGATTTAAGTGAGATAAACTGGGCATCTGTTTGGAAGAAATGATTATCCAAAATAGGCTTTCATCATGAGAAAATGAACTGTGATATCTCCATATTTACAAACATATGCCTCCTAATAGATTAACTTCCTTTGAAAGCTTAAGAAAGAGAAAGTAGTAGGGTTGAAACTGAAACAACAAGATACTAAGTCAAAGTTAAGTAACCAGCATGTTAACATTTTAATGTGCTGGAACTTGAACTTGGTACTAGCACCTTCATCAAAGCACTATATAAACTGTATTGAGTTAAAGGGATTAAAACGAGCAATAAAACCAACTACTGCAGAAGTGATAGCAGTATGAGGGGTGCTGGTGGTAATAAAAATACTGCCATGTTTAGTCACTGATTTACTTTAGGAAAGAAAGAAAATCAGTTGACAACACTCCCATGTTTTATTTCCATTACTGAAGATTTTTTCTTAAAAAAATAGATACAAAATTAGAGACATTGTTAAGAAGTAATGTTCATGGCATTGGAGAATACAGGGCAGTAAATATCTTGTGTGGGTGATTAAATGCTCAGTTGAAGCTGAAGCAGTAGATAACCTCCAAAGCTGTTTATTGCAAGTGAACACCAATGCTGAGGATATTATTGCTGTGGCACTGGAATATGAATCAAGATGATAACAGTGAAAAAGAAATAATAGTGTGGGGTTTTTTTGTTCCCTTATTCTCAGCAGCATTTGAAAATAATTTGCCATTACTTTCTAGGTCAAACAGACATTAACTAAACAATCTGCAGCTAATAGCAGAACTAAAATTTTGTATTTTCAAGTGGCCTCAGCCCAGCCTCCAATGGCAACGTGGGGTTTAGGAGCACAGGCATACAGGGGTGCAGTGAGGAGACACTGTTTCCACATGTAGCCCCTCAGCTGCTGGTCTCCCTGCAGTTCAGCTTCGGACAATAATGAAGTCAAGGGCTGACTATCAGCTCCAAACGAGACCAGTGATGAAAAGCCATGTTGCATATTTAACTATTTACAGCACTTAAACCCACCTGTTGCTAGTTGTAAAAAGGTGTTTTATTTTTCAGGATGGTCAAATAATCATATCGTAAAGTTTATCCTCATATAATCATGTTCTAATATATCCATTAGAAGCAGATAGGCCTCACCTGAATCCCACACACTATCCAAAGTACCCATTTGCAAATAATAAAGGAAAATTTGCCAATAATCTGTAGTAAAATATGAACAGTTCTGCTAATTCAAGTAGCACATATGATTGTGTGCCAATTTAGAAACTACATAAAGCCAAAAGGCTTCTAGAATCAATCCAATTTGTTCTGAAGTCACAGAAATGTTGGCTTTAGATGTAGCATAGCAATGTACAGCTTACAAGAGAAAATAGGAGCTAAGCAATCTATCAGGAGCAGACTTGCAGAACCGTCCTTAATGCTTCTCATGCAATCCAGATTTAGAAGAGCTGAGAGAAAAAAATAAAAAGAAAAGCTGTAATAATAGATGTACAGTAAACCAGATAAAGTAATTTCAAAATGACTAAAGAGCAACAGTAAACGAAAAATGCCTTTGGGTACACCATCTGTTTATCTATTCCATATTATACCTTTTCATCACAATTACCTTAAGTGGTATATTTGTGTTTCTGTAATGTATGGAATTCATTACATAGTTTTGCAATGAAATTATCACACTGTGGCTGGGACATCTGCACCCTGTCATATATCATTCTATTCATTTCTAGTTAATTTAATCCTAATATCTGCCTACATGACAAGACAGATGTTCAGCTACACTGCATCATCCGTAGTTTTCTGCCTTGAAGAAACTTTAAGTCACTGAAAGAACTGACATCTTTCAAACAGACATCTTTTGGGTTTGGGAAGTATGCGTGTGCAGATGTGTGTATCTGCTTGGTTGTGTTTATAGGCCATATTTCGTTTTTAAGAAATGTGTTTTACAAAACAAAAGTCTTTTACAGCAACTTTTAAATATAAACATTTTTCATTTCATACATATAAGTTTCTTTTTAAAATGTGCTTTGCTAATGCCTTGGTATATTTATTTAATAATATTCATAACTACAGTGTATTACCATTGAATTAATTTTTGACTCTCTTGCCTTGAATGGGGTGGATCTTTTTCCATTATTGCTGACTAGAAGCTGTGGGCCAGTTTTCCTCTTCACCTTTTGAGCCTCAGACTGCAAAAAAACCCATCAAATGGTAATCAGGCTTTATGGCCAGTTAGTGCTGCACTTGATGTCAGACACTAACAGGCCACCAGAAGCACCTTACATTCCATGTGTGTTAAAGCTGTTTGCTAACAGCATCACCAGTACAAGTCTGTGCCATTGGTAAGTTATAGGATGTACAGAATGTTGTAGCACATCCATGTAGGATAAAGTATATTGGCCACGAATGTAAAGGACCTGATTGTCATCACTCTCTTTCAAGGCTTTAAAGAGCCTTGTTGTGCTTTCCACTTACAGCACAGAACCTTCAGGCCAGGGTTACAGAAGGACTTGGTCAGACTTTGGTACCTATTCGCCGGTCAGCTCCCCATGGTCCACTCATCATCCCACTCATGGACATAGTCAATTCCTTTAAGCAGCACAGCACCCAGCAGTGTTTCCCCATTTTGACCTAGCTGAAGTAATGATTGTGACTCTACAGTTTAAGGCTTTACAATTGTGTCAGCCCAATCCCTTTTTTAACTACACCCCTGGAATGCCACATAACCAGGACCAGCACTGGCCTCCTTCATTTTTCAACCCGCCATTGCTGGGGTGAACAAAAGTTATTTTACTTCTTCATCCTGCAAAACACATACAAGTCTTTTAAAATTAAGTGGCTGTCACTGCTAAATAGTGCTCTCATTGTGTAAGCACACAAGTGACATTTTTAGCATTTAGCAAAAGACACTGTACAATTCAAAGCAGCTACACTGCTCAGTGTAGTTCAGCACAATTGGGCACTATCAGCCCCTGTGAAAGAGCAGGACTGGAACACCAGGTGTTTGGTCAGTATTATATCCTGGCTGCTCAGCGTTCCCAAAATCTCTATTAAGAGATGTCCTATTAAGCTATTCGCTGGGTAAATACTGCAAATATCATCGGATGGCATATTGCTGTCCTATGAACAATACAGGCTAGTAACAGTGGTTAGAGGCTCAGAGATTGGGTGGAAAAAAAAGAAAAGAAAGGTTCAAAATGTATGACACAGGTCAGCCAAAACAGAACACTCTCTACTTAAGGGGATACTTTCATGTTAACTATTTTCCAACACCTCTGAAGAATATGCAAGTTTAAATTCTATGCCTGTAAGCTGCCAGAGGAACCACAAGAAAATTATACCCAGCTGTTGTTTTGGATAACAGTAACAGATTGTGTAATGGACATGCAGATAAAAACAAACATGAATTGATTAGAGTATTAATTATCTAAAAATGGCAACTGCTTTCTGAGTTGTTTGGCTGATGATGTTGAAAGGGACATAGTTCAGTTAGTTAGCTTATGTGCACCTCTGGCATTAAGGGGATTTTTTTTTTTTGTGGAGGAGAAGCTCTGAAATTGCTTCTAGTCATTTGAACAGCTTGCTTTGCACCCTTCAGGACAATATATTCCCATTTAAATAAGATCCTGGTTTTGCGTTGGAGCAAATTTAAAGGAGGAATAGACTAAACAGGGATATCAGACCAGGGACTGGCTAACATTTGTTATCATCCATTTGTATTTTCAAATGGAATGTTTACTTCTATATAGATCAGTAGGTGCTACTTTCCCTCTTCAATCTATGAGCTTCAAAACCAAAAATCATGGCTTACTACGTTTGTTGGTGGCGTTCTAACATCATTTTCAAAGCTTCAGAAGCATAGATTAAAAAACACCAACAAAACCCAAGCGGCTGAAGAGGTGTTTCAAACAACAACATAAAGAACACCAGTACTTCTGGACTCCTCATTAATTATCACAAGGCTCTCTGCAATTAATACAGTGTGTAACAGTTGCTTAAGGTTCTCAGTTGGGTCTGTCTATCTCTACACACTTGGGAAAGGACACAACTGTGGTACGTGCTGGTAAATACATGATGTATGTTCTGACTCTGTGGCAGAAGGCCTTCAGTTTTTCTGCAGTGACCACTACAGGCAGGATGGCCACGACACAACTTCACTGACTGCTTTAGTGACCCTTCACTGCCACCACAAATCTCAGCAATCACCAGTGATGAGTTGTTAAAAAAGCCCCAGCCTTTTCTCCACTGAAGAAGTGCAAGGAGACAACGCTCAGGAATAAAGCCAAATTCCAGCACAGAAGGGAGGAGTTTTGGTTGGTAGGCTGCCTAATACATCTGAGAGGTTTTCAGTTTCTAATATGGAATGGATTAACATTGGCAGTAGGCCTAACACCCTTGTGAGATATGAAACAGTAGCACAAACCATGGGACCTTTGGGGGATTGTAACATTATTTGTTAACTTTAATATATTTACGTAGGATGTTCTTCTAAAATCCAGGGGGGGGGAGAGAGGGGAGGAAGCAGAACCAAAACCCTAAAGAAATGAGAATTCCTATGTAAGGCTGCTGCTTGGGCTTCCCAGAATGGAGACAGCTGTCTCCTCTCTTTGGGGACAGTTTGGTCAGTTTCACAACATGCAACGAGGTTGTTCAGTCAAGAACCTGTACTTGTTCTTGTACTTGAATGAAGAATGAGAGACAACTAGAGTGAACAAAGGGTTTAGCAAATCAAGATATCAAGCAGAAGATTAAATTATGAGGAAAGTGAATTTACAAGATTAGACAAAAGTAGGTAGCACTGTAGGTCATGCAGGGAGTCTTCAGAAAAATAAGCATTTGAGGTTGCTAGACTGCATGTCTTAAGTTAGAAATACGATCACAAAAACTGAATAGCATGAATGCTTTTATTCTTATACCTCTGGAACTTTTAAGCATTATATTAAGATGTAGGTGTTTTACAAGAATGGTTCATTTATCTTGCTGCACTGCTTGTGTGAGTGATGGTTGTACTCGTCTGCTAAAATAAGACATGACTGTTACTGCAGACCAGCTGACTTGGGGTCTGGTTGTTGAGCAGCTGCTGTTTAGTCAGAGCCCAGGAGCCTTTATAAATATGCTATAGAAGTGTGCATTCAGTAACAGAGGTCTTTGTTCACATTACTCCAGTGACAGTGCAGGCTTTAGACATGTCTGCAATAACAATATTTTGAGAACGTTTTAAAAGTTGGTAAAAGTCTGAGAAAATCTGTAAGTAAACTTTTTGTAAGACACAAAAATCTTTTATGCTTCAACAGAAACAACCTGAACTTAGAGAATCACTTCTCCTCCTCTGGTTTTGTCTCTGTTCTCGTTTTAGAAAGGGTTTGAATTGCATCTGCAGGTTCAAGTTGAAAAGGGACAAATGCATTCAAATGGATGTTTCTGGTGTCTCAGTCTTGTGCTGATACCAATATAACAGACAAACAAATCTGATCTGCAAAAGTTAGAGATCACATCAGAACTCTCATTCAGCTTAATCTCTTTGCTGAAGCACTAAGGAATTAAAATTAAAAAATACATTCTTTAAAGCAAATCACTAGATTAAATAGTCCTGGATGAATATAACCACACCAATTAAACTTTTTCTACATATATCTCTGTACTTGTATAGATACATAAATAAAAGATGTAAAACTTTTTTTCCCCTTTAAATTTTGATCATGTTCATGAGAAAATAATCACAGAAGCAAAAGCACAGAACAGATTTCCTACTAGCATATGCAACTGTGAAGGCTTGTGTGTAATTTAATGGTGATTTTTTGTGTCTCCCTGTATTAAATCTATGCACAGTGGTCATTGGACCCCAGTTAGATGCAAGATTCATAACTTTAAATAAAAGTCAGTTGCAAATGAGTGCCCAGTCGTGTAAGAATCTAAACATTCTCCAGAATTAAAAAATAAATCCATGTTATATGTAACATTGTGAGAAACATTTGTCATAATTGGTTTCAAGCCATTTTCTGCAAAATACAAGACTTGAATCTGAGACAAAATGGATGGCTTTCCTACCTAATATGTGTAGCACATGGCTGTATTTCTTTCGTTTCATAGCCAACTACAGTTTTGATAGCAAAGGGCTACCTGGATTGGCTTTGTCTTTTTAAAAATTTATCAAGCAAATAGCACAATGTAACCTCAGTACCCACTGGGACTCCACAAAGCTATCATAGTTTAAATGTATAAAAATATATAGTTATGCTAGTCTGAGTATTGAGCTTATTCAAACCTGAAAAACTCAACACAAATCAATGGATGAGGAGAAACAGTAGGAAAATACTTGTATAGATCAAAATTGTGTTAGGACACCTATGAACATATACATGATTTAGCATAACTTGGCTGTTCAGGAAAGTTCTATTCTAACTTGAAGATGATATACAGCACTGTGAATGGATGCTCTCTACTAATTCTTTGTGGAAAGCCTTAGGATTCATTCTTTATTTTTAACAGTCCTGCCCAAAATAGCAACATAATTTGTGTCTTTAAATGCTGTTCTAAGTAGTAAATACATGCAGGACAGGACCCCTACCCTGATTCCTTGAAGTCTTCCTTTGCTACACCTCCAATTCACTTTAGCTGCCTTCACAACACAAATGATTCTGTTGACTGACTTGACAGTCTTTGGTCACACATGACTTGCATGTGTCCAAGCCAGTAGATAGCTCTAGAACGTGCCCTCAAAAAAGTTGAGTTTTCATCCTGGCAACATACAAAAAGCACTTTTTTTTTTTCCTGTTAGTTTTTATACATTTAAGTCATTAGGAACTCTGAATGCATCAAATTGTTGCCTCAGTAGCACAAAGTATTTGTTAAATTTATTTGGTTTATACTTAGTGATTAAGGGAGACTGATTCTCTTTTCCTGCCCTTTGAGGGAGCTCGTGGTGTTACGGGGGGCATGTCAGCAATAATTAAGAACTATCCTCGTACAAATCCCAAAAGATACATATTTTTATAAATAATTCCCCATGCAAAAACTTTAAAAATGATGCACTTGTTCTGAAAATGCTTCAGGCCTTCTCTAAATAGATGATATTGATGTTTTTTTTAACAGTGCGTGACTTGAGGTGCAGATTTTGCTTGTAACTCATAAAAATCACACTGCAGTTAGGTGAGGGCAAATGGAGAAATAATGTGCAGTGAGCTTCAATGCCTCACAAAGGATTTATCATTCAGACAATAACCCAGCTTCCTGTTTTATTCAACTCTTAATACAATAAGCCTAACAGTTTCTTGGGCCACAGCCAGAAATATATTTTATTTTTTTACAGTTTTCTTATGTATTCTTTGGACTCCATGGATCAAATTCTTTTTTGAGGTTTATCTTTTAACATATAACATATTTCAAAATGTTTTTTTTTTACTTCATGGAATAATCATATCACTTAGCAGGGTCTCAAACTACAAACACAGCCTTTGTAACAGTAACCTGTGCTTCTGCTGATTGAAAGATGCTTCCACTTTTTGGCTGTAACAAGGTTTGCCCAATTTCAAGCAACTGAACATCAGATATTAAAAATATTGATTTAAACTGAAATAAGCCACTCTGTTCTATCTTATACTTAGAAGCCAGCAAAAGGAAAATGAGAAAGGGAAGGTAAACAGTGCCTATAAATTAAGGTGAGAACAGAACAGAAAAAACTGAGAAGAGGGTAAAGGTTAGAAAAGAAAACTTTGAATTGAGACAATAATTCAGTAAATCTGTAAGTAGGAATCAACACTTCATTTTTGCCTCCCAGTCTTTGGTTCTACACAGTGGTAACAACCTTAGTGTATATAAGGACTTTCATTAGATACAAAGTAATTTAAAACCCTCAGACTGTTTGGAAACTCAGACTCCAAGAAGTATCCCTATGATTTATCATAGTAGATGGGGACCTGCTTGTCATAAGGCCCACTGCCTTGTTGAACAAATGCTACATGTTGCTGAAAGTAAGCTCCAAGATGGAAAAGCTCCCAGTACTGCCACTACAGGCATTACACTCCAGCACTACAGAGTAAGCAATGCGCTTCTCTGTTTCAGGTGAAGGTTTTTCAGTTCAAACTACTCTGAATACTGGCAACGTGCTCTGTGGATCCCAAAGCAGTTTAGGAGCATCAGTTTAACTTATACCACCACTTTATCAGGTGAAGTAATAACTATTAAGTGATTCATCCTACTATTATGTAAGAAATCTATGGCTAAGTTGGAATCAGATTCTGCATTTTCTAAATACAAAGATATCATTCATCAAACCATATTTCTTACCTTGAAGAGCAATAATTCAATTAACGTACTTCTAATCATGTATTAAAGCTCTATATTCTCTCTGCACATCACAGCAAGTACAATAAAATAATCTACTCCAGTTATTTAAGGAGCTGTTTATGGCACTTGTATTTATAATGCCTAACAAAGAAAAATGGGCACGGCAGAGGCTGAAAGAGACAGATCTGAGAACAAAACTTGCTGTCCTTCAGGCAAGGAAGGTCAGGGCACATAATGGAGTAGTCACACCAAACCTCCTTAGGGAGATGCATTTGACACACCACATTTTGGTGGTATTTTCTGGTCCATCATGGAGTTGTACAAAGCACTGAGCAGATTTAGGAGGCTGCCTTTTGCCTAGCTTTCGAAAGGGAGAGAAAAGATGCAATTACAAAGAAGATTGTATTTTACATGCAGTGTCCTTCTGATTAATATTGAACTATCCACAAACAAGAGCTCAAACAGCTGAGCAAGTCCAGGATAAATGAGTCACCTCTGCCCTCACCCCATCAAAACCAATTATATTTAAAAATCTTCTGCCCTCATGAGGTATTGTGTGCTACTGGAAGATAACTAAATATGAAATCTGGAGCAGTGCTGTCACAGGAAAGTGATTGTGAAGTGTTAGAGATCAGCACATACCAATGGCATCATATAGATGCACCAACACGTGAGTAGTCCTCCAATCCTCTTGCTCTATTTCTTCCATGTGGATAAAGCAAGAAGGATTAGACATAGGAGAAATTCCTTTTTAGAAAGCAGTTGATTGTATATTTAGATGCATGGACACTTCTATAGGAAAAAGTCCTGATAGGACACTTAAGCACAGTTTTGCTGCATGAGTTCAGAAGAGAGCACCCTCCTCCCAAGGGCACAGCAGTTAGTGTAGAGCCTTGTAGACCCAGCAGCAGCCCTGACTGCTACATCCTTTCTGCTATCAACACCCATGTCTGTCATCAACACGGACATTGACTGCTTTGCTCCATCTTCTCTTTGATCACAAGGCTTTTCTTAAATGTTCAACAGAGGAAAAACTACAATAGGCAGCACATTGATGTCCAGGAGGAGGAAACTGCATCTCAGATTTTCAGCATCTTGCCTGTACATGCTCTACCTTCCTCACAAAGATTTTTTTATTTTCCATAATTGGAGCCTTCCTTTAATTTGAAGAAATACCTCTGAAGTTATGCCCATCCTGTCTTCCAGTCATTTGTACCTTCCTGCACAGGTACAGATTTTCCTGTTCTGCAAAAACATTTAGAAAGTCAAAGCAAAGCAGCTTTAGCACCGCTCATAAGAGCAGGGATTCAAAAATTACCCAAACTATCTTACCTTTACATTAAAAAAAAAAAAAAAAGCTGTAATGATAAATCTCTTACAAAGAAAAAACAACAAACAATATGAAGATTTCACAAAGATGATTATAAAATTAGAACTGTGCTCTAAACCCTGACCTATAGACTTATGTCTTATTTTTTTCAGTTTCTCAAGTCTAGGTCGTTTTTTTCAGTTCCTGAAAAAACTGAGACATGCAAATGGCATTTTTAGTCAGTAACTCATACATTTAGGTCTCTGGGTTTAGGTTTTGGAAAAAATGCACCTAGTTGTTTTCTTATTACAATACTGCTGGTTTTGTTCACCGGTCCATGTTTTTCTTGGAATGTGGTAATGTGGAATGTTTTAAATTAGGGGTTCTACTTTTTACTATCCAATGTCTACTAAATAAGTCCATCATCTAATTCTAAAATTGTGAAGCAGCAAACATACACTTGTAGCCAGCAATACATATATTTTTACTCCAGAGAAATACTCTTCTGTTCTAAATTTACTGCAGAAAGTTTCAGAGACAAAAGAAAGGCTCTTTGCCAAACCTAGCTTTGCTTCTTTATAATAATACTTTAGGTCTCTTTAAATGTCCTAACTAAATATTGTAAACTGCTGAGAAGTTTCCATCAAGGCTATAATCAATAATAACAGTTGCTAAGCTTCAGCTGACATAACATCAGAATCTCTTGCATACAATTGTTTCAAATGAAACTGTGGAACAAATGAAGGCATTAGATTGGATGCAAATATTAATCAAAGTCATATTTGATACCCTAATTATAAGCAGTTTTTTGAAATATGAGCCTTGCATTATATTAAAAAGATACAGGATATAACCCCTGCTACTGCAACCACTGCCTGTTTTGCCACCCACCACAACAATCACTATTGCCTGCTGGATGCACGTGCTGCCTGGAATCCATCCTGACGGGCACACTCAGTGCTGGGAGACCCTCAGGAGGTCTGGATTTGGTGTTTGGTTTGAGTGAGATATTTAAAGCTGGAATTATAATCTGATACTTAGTTGAAGCTCTAGGTTACCCATACGATTCCTCCTCTGTAAGAAGATCTGTAGATTTGGCAGTATTTAGATTTAAGGTTTTCGGTTGGTTTTAGCACACAATAGGACCACAGTCAGGAATAACAGAAGCCTGATGGTTTATGACTTCAGTGACCAGCATCAGACTGTTGGGTCTATTAATAGAACCAATGTTACCTTGAACTGCTTTTAGACTGGATTTGTACCAGAAAGACATATACTCACTGCAAGGGTTGATATATGGAACTTGGAAAACCAAATGAGCAGGTTAAGATAGTAATACTATTCTGTTCTTCCTCGTGTTTATACTCCAGCTTCTAGTCAGCTTGTATAATAAGGAACAGCTGCAGAACAGGCAAGATCTATAAAAAAACCAGAAACAACAAAATGTCACATTTTGATAGCATTAACTGGTATTTTCATGTGTGTTCATGCTGGAGATTGTGCCAAACTACTCAATTGTATGAACATTCAGACTTTCAAAAACACAGGGGAAAAAAAAAATAGAATTTCAGTTACTGTTCACCCATGTGCTTTTTTAGGAGGCAAGATTTTCATCACACTCACCAGAATGCCCCTAACGGAAGAAAATATAATAAACTTAAAAAACAAACAAACAAAAACCAAACAAATAAAAAAACCACAACCAACACAAACAACAACACAAACAACAACAACAACAAAAAAAAAACCAAACAAACAAAAATTTGAATTTTATTCTTAAAAAACAAATAAACGAACAAAAAACAAACAAATAAAAAACCCACAACCAACACAAACAACAACAACAACAACAAAAAACACCAAAAATTTGAATTTTATTCTTAATAACATTAACGGTAGACAATTTATTTCCTTCCAAAAAATGAGATACTCTTCAATAAATTTGATCCCAAAAGTGCACTGGAACAGATATTTGCATTCAATACCATGTTTCCTTAGGCCAGTTTTTCAGACACTCTGCACTTTTGTCAGAAATGCCTGGGATGACATTTGGAAATATGCTGGGAAGGACTTTTAAAGAAGACTCATAGAATGGCTGAGGTTGGAAGGGACCACAGAGATCACCTATTCTCCTTCAGTTTAAAACCATTTCCCCTTGTCCTGTCACTGGACACTCTTGTGAAAAGTCCC